>NW_012115488.1:6974690-6989959 GCF_000951035.1 Colobus angolensis palliatus | reverse complement strand
GAATGGAAGAAAATTTTTGCAATCTACTCATCTGACAAAGGGCTAATATCCAGAATCTACAAAGAACTCAAACAAATATACAAGAAAAAAACAAATAAAGCGTAACTTCTGAGGGAGCGTGGGTGCTAAATAGATCCAGTGGCCTTTTGTACTTCATTGGTAACAGAGATGAGCTGAGGGGAAGGAGAAGAGAGGCTCCTTTCCTAAGACACGAGTCAAGGAACTTTTAGGTTGCTCCTATGAGCAACATAAGGAACCAGGAGGAGACACTGCCTCAGCCTTGACCAGCACAGAAGGCAAAATGCCATAATGACACAATCCTTGCCATGGAGTTCAACAAACCTTCCTCCACCATGATGAAAATCCTTTCTCTGTGGCCTGTGAGAATGCAATTCATGTCAGGTGATCTAACTGAAGAGTCATCAGAAGCATCAAGCAGATTGCTGGTTGTGATGGTTAATATTATGTGCCACTTGGACTGGACTAAGGGATGCCCAGATAGCTGGTAAAACATTATTTCTCGGTATCTCTATGAGGATGTTTCCGGAAGAGATTAGCATTTAAATCCATAGACTGTGTAAAGAAGATTGCTCTCACCAATGTGGTTGGGCATCACCCAATCAATTGAGGCCTGAATTTAACAAAAAGGCAGAGGATGGTTGAATTTTATCTCTCTGCCTGAGCTGACACCATCTTTTTCTGCCCTGGTTCTCAGACCTTCAGACATGAATCTAGACTTACACCATCTCCATCCTCCTCTCTCTACCCACTAGTTTTCAGACCTTCAGACTTAAACTGGGTTGTACTGTGTTGACTCCTCTGATTCTCAGGCCTTTGGGTTCGGATTGAGACACCATTACCGTCTTTCCTGTACCTCCAGCTTATAAATTCCAAGGGTTTTAAGGGCTCAGGCCTTTGTCCTTGGCTCTGGGCCTCAGTACTTAAAACTCTTGGAATTTCCTGAGTGATAGAAATGGCTTTTATTAGTAATAAGTTCCTTTTTAACACATGTGAGTTTATGCTATGAGGTGGGGCCCTAGATAGCCTCAGAATAGAGCTGGTCACCAGAAAGATTCAAGTGATGTGAGAGTTGGAATTCCTAGAAGATAACATAGGAGGAAAGCTAGATGACCTTGGTTTAGTGATGACTTTTTAAATACAAAATCAAAGGCATGGTTCATGAAATAAAGAATTGATAAGCTGGGTTTTATTAAAATTAAACAACCCTGCTCTGCAACAGACACTGTCAAGAGAGTTAAAAGATAAGCTATAGACTGAAAGAAAATATTTGCAAAGGACAGTCTGATGAAAGATTGTTATCTGAAATACACCAACAACTCTTAAAACTCAACAATAAGAGAATAAACAATCTGATTAAAAACTGGACCAAAGATCTCAACAGTCATTTTCCTGAAGGAGATATGCAGATAGCAAATAAGCATATGAAAAGGTGCTCCATGTCATATGTCAGGAGGGATGTGCAAATTAAAACAATGAGATATACCACTACACATCTATAATAATGGTCAGAATCCAGAAGAATGACAATGCCAAATGCTGGTGAGGATGAAGCAACAATAACTCTCATTCATAGCTGGTAGGGATGTAAAATGATAGAGTCACTTTAGAGGACAGTTTAGCTGTGTCTTACCAAACTAACCATATCTTTATTATATGATCCACCAATATTACTCCTTGGTATTTACCCAAATGAGTTGAAAAGTTAGGTCTACACAAAAAAACCTACATGTGGACATTTAGAGCAGATTGATTCAGGACTGCCAAAACTTAGAAACAACCAGTATGTTCTTCAGCAGGTGAATGAATAAACTGTGGTACATCCAGGCAATGGAATATTACTCAGAACAAAAAAGACATAAACTATCAAGCCATAAAAAGGCATGGAGGAAGGCCAGGCATGGTGGCACATGCCTGTAATCCCAGCACTTCAGGAGGCTGAGGCAGGTGGATTTATTGAGGCCAGGAGTTTGAGATCAGCCTGGCCAACATGGTGAAACCCCATCTCTACTAAAAATACAAAAATTAGCCAAAGGTGGTCGTGCATGCCTGTAGTCCCAGCTGCCTGGGAGGCTGAGATATAAGAATCGCTTGAACCCGGGATGCTCTGGGAGGTGGCGGTTGCAGTGAGCCCAGATCATGCTGCTGCACTCCAACCTGGGCAACAGAGGAAGACTCTGTCTCAAATAAAAACAAAAACAAAAATAAAAAGGCATGGAGGAAACTTAAATGCATATTATAATGTGAAAAATCTAATCCGAAAAGCCTGTATATTATATAATTCCAATTATTGCCATTCATGAAAAGACAAAAAAATGGAAACAGTAAAATGATCAGTGGCTGACAGGAGTTGGGGGGATAAAAGGGATGAATAGAGAGAGAACAGGATAATTTTAAGACAGTAAAAATACTGTATGATACTATAATGGTGGATAGACATCATTACAAATTTCAGATCTATAGAATATAGAATACCAAGAAGGAATACTAAAATAAACTGAGGACTCTGGTTAATAATCATGTGTCATTGTAGGTCCATCAACTGTAAGAAATGTACTACTCTAGTGGGGATGTTGACAATGAGGAAGGCTGTGCATGTGTGGGGCAGGAAGACTTGGGAAATCTCTGTACCTTCCACTAAAATTTGCTATGAACCTAAAACTGCTCTAAAAATAATATCTATTGAAAAAAATCCCATCCCCAGAGAATTGTCACTATTTGACATATCTGGAAATTCCTGGAAAATCTTTATTTACAGGACTTGTCATTATTTGACTTGTCTCAGATCTTGCTCAGTGAATAAAAGCCCTATCCCCAGAGTGTTTTTCAAAAACAATCAGAGGAAATTGTTTCACATTGCACTTTACTGAGCTAGTGATACCAGTAGTGGCAAACAGACGAAGACCAAAAGACCTAAAAAGAATATGTAGAAAATAAAATCTCCATGAGAGATTTGAAAAATCCAACATATTCCTGAGAATGCAGAAGGCAGAACAATGTGCTTGTCCAGAAAAAACACCTGAGAACCCCCTTATATTTCAACTCTGGCTGATGCTGAGACCCTGTGCAATCAGGAAGTGAGGCTAAAGCAAGGTTATAAACTATTGGAGGCCAACTATACACATGGAGACCTTAGGTGAAGAGTAGAAGACTTATTGTTTTAAGACACTTAAGGAAATCTATGTCCAGTCATTACTTGACTACAACGTTAACCAAGGAGAAACATCAGCAGCTAAATACAAGGAATACAGACTTCACAGAATCAGTCTAGACAAGTCACTGAACAAAACGAGCAGTGAAAAAGAACAATAACAAACAGCAACAACAATAAACTCTGGAGGGAATAGAGACCTGATTTCCAGAATTGCCACAATCTATCTTTTACAATGTTTACCTTTCAATTAAAATTATAAGACATGGGAAAACCCAGGAAAGTATGGTCCATACAGAAGGGAAAAATAATAGTTCACAGAAATTGTCCTTAAGGAAGCCCAAATATTGGACTAGTAGACAGAAACTTTAAATCAGCTTTTATAATATGTTCAGAGAACTAAAATCACATCTAAAACATTAAAAGACGGTCTGAGAGTGTTTTGTCAAATAGAAAATAACAATGACGAGATAGAAATTATAAAATAATTTGAATAGAAATTTTAGAGTTCAGAAATATAATAACTAGAATAAGAAATTTATTAGAGAGGCTCAGCAACAGATAAGAGTTAGCAGAAGAAAAAAAATCAGTGAACTTAATATAAATTGGCTGGACGTGGTGGCCCATGCCTCTAATCCCAGAACTTTGGGAGGCCGAGGCAGGTGAATTACCTGAGGTCAGGAGTTCAAGACCAGCCTGGCTAACATGGTGAAACCCTGTCTCTACTAAAAATACAAAAATTAGCCAGGCATGGTGGCACATGCCTGTAGTCCTGGCTACTCAGGAGGCTGAGGCAGGAGAATAATTAGAACCCAAGAGGCAGAGGTTGCAGTGAGCCGAGATCATGCCACTGCACTGCAGCCTGGGTGACAGAGTGAGACTCCTTCTCAAAAAAAAAAAGAAAAAAAAGAAGAGAAATTAATTGAAATTATTCATTCTGAGGAACAGAAAGAAAAAAAACAAAAAGGAATAGAGCCTAAAATATCAAACATCTAACATATGCATAAGGGAAGGCCCAGAAGGAGAGGAGGGAGATAAAGAGGCAGAGAGAATATTTGTAGAAGTAATGACCAAAAACATTCCCAATTTGATGAAAATCATTAATCTACACATCCCAAAAGCTCAACAAACTCCAAGTAAAATAATTGAAATTATTGCACACTTAGACATATCATAGTCCAAATTGACAAAAGCCAAAGAAAAAAAGATAATCTTATTTTATTTATTTTATTTTACTATTTTAGTTTTTTTTTCTGAGACAGAGTCTAGCTTTGTCGCGCAGGCTGTAGTGCAGTGGCGTGATCTCAGCTCACTGCAAGCTCCGCCTCCTGGTTCATGCCATTCTCCTGCCTCAGATTGCTGAGTAGCTGGGACTACCTCACCCGCCACCACGCTCAGCTAATTTTTTGTATTTTCAGTAGAGACGGGGTTTTGCTGTGTTAGCCAGGATGGTCTCCATCTCCTGACCTCGTGATCCGTCCGCCTCCACCTCTAAAAGTGCTGGGATTACAGGCATGAGCCACTGCGCCTGGCCCAAAAAAGATAATCTTGAAATAAAAATGACTCATCATTTCAAGGGATTGTCATCCAAGAATTCTGTGTTCATCAAAACTATCCTTCAAAAGCAAAGGGAAATTAAGATGTTCTCAGAAAAACAACTGAAAGAGTTTATGACTGAAAGACATGTACTACAAGAAATATAAAGAGAGTACTTCAGGCTGAAGTGAAACAACACTAGATAGTAACTTGAAACCACACAAATAAATAAAGAACTCTCATAAAGGTAATTATGTAAGTAAATACGAAAGACCAGTATAAATTTATATTTGTTGCTATCTCTTTTTGTCTCCTATATGACTTAAAAGGCAACTGCATAAAGCAATAATTATGAAACTTTTTATGGGTTTATATGAATGAAGTTGTAGTTTATATGATAATAACAGCATAAAGGAGGGGAAGGAAACAGAGCTAAACTGAAGAAAAGTTTTGGCATTAATCCAAACTAAGAATTAACTAAAAAAAAATAAAAGAAACGACAAGTGAATTAAAATGGTATACTGAAAAATATCTATTAACATACAAAAAGGCAGTAATGGAGGAATAGCGGAACAAATAAAGACGTAAAAACAAATATTCAGATGACAGCCATAAATTCTATTAAATGTAAATAGATTAAACACTCTAATCAAAAGGCAGACATTGACAGAACGGATTTAAAAAACATAACCCAACTATGAGCTGTATACAAGAGATACACTTCACAAGGACACAAATAAGTTGAAAGTAAAAAGATGGAAAAAAAAAGATACACTGTGGAAATAGTTACCAAAAGTGAGCTGGAGTGCATATGCTAATATAAACACCATTCTCAACTGGGTCAGAAAGGAAATCATTGCTCTTCCTTTATGACTTAACTTCTATTTGTCTAGAATTTAATAATTATCTTTTCTTATTTGCTTGGTTTTCCATGTATTTATTTGATTCCATGCAAATTCCTCACAGTCATCTAAATCTCCACTCAAAATGTTCAAACACATCAGGTATTCCAATTTTATGTTCCTAATGGTATTTCTCATAGAGTCTTCTGCCATGATAATATGTATGGGTTACCCTCTATGCCTGCATTTTTCATCCTAGTATCTCCCTTCAGAACATCATGGTTATTAGTTTCATCTCATCTTGGATTGAAAATATTGCTTCTGGTTTGCCAGGCCTTCCTCTTTCTTGGTTTGTTCCCTCATTTTGGTAGAACTCAGCCTCCAAGAGCCTCCTGAGAGAAGGAATAAGAAAATTTTTTTTAAGAAATTTCCTGCCAACATGTTTATTGTATTCTGAAACTTGCTTGAAATTTGGCTCAGTATAAAATGTTTGGTTGCAAGTCATTTTCTTTCAGAATTTTAAAGGCATATCTCCAATGACCTTGAACTTCCTATACTCCAATATGAAATATTCAACAATTTTGATTTTTAATTCTTTTTATGTGACCTATTTTTCTCTCTGAAACACTATCTCCACCGTACAAAAATTTTACAATGACGTGCCTTGGTATGAGTCTATTTCATCTGTTTCCTGGGACACTCTGTGGGTTCTTTTTTCCTACTTCCTATGGATATTTAAAGATCTAGCTTATATATAAAATTTGCTGATCAGTGAAAGGCATAGAGGAATAAAATACAATCAGAAAAAGCCAAGAGGCTCTTAATCACTGATCTAGGACACCCTAATACAGGTGAGTTCTGGCTAACTCAAGAAAGAGGAGGGAAAGATGTTTAAAGAGAAAGAATGGATTAGTTGTTTTAATAAGTATTCAGCCCCAATTGTAGTAACTAGGGCAGAAAAACAGAGAGACTGGCAAAATGAAATTTTTGCGTGGAAGGTTAGTAGTTCTGCGTCATTTTGAGGACAGGTTTCCTCTCAATAAAATATAATATACATTATAGCCTTAATCAAATATTTTAATGTGAGCTAGTCTTTCAGACTCAGAATGCCTTCTATTTTTTATCATGTCTACAGACCTCTGCCATGTAAAAAAATAAAAGATTTTTTAAAATTATTATTATTTAAGTTCTAGGGTGCATGTGCACAATGTGAAGGTTTCATACATAGGTATACATGTGCCATGCGCTAGGTATTTCTTCTAATACTCTCTCCCCCCAGACCTCTATCCCCAACTGGCCCCGGTGTGTGATGTTGCCCACCCTGTGTCCAAGTGACCTTATTGTTCAGTTCCCACCTATGAGTGAGAACATGTGGTGTTTGGTTTTCTGTCCTTGTGATAGCTTGCTGAGAATGATGGTTTCCAGCTTCATCCATGTCCCTGTAAAGGATATGAGCTCATCCTTTTTTATGGCTGCATAGTATTCCATGGTATGTATATATGTGCCACATTTTCTTAATCCAGTCTGTCATAGATGGACATTTGGGTTGGTTTCAAGTCTTTGGTATTGTGAATAGTGCCACAATAAACATATGTGTGCATGTGTCTTTGTAGTAGCATGATTTATAATCCTTTGGGTATATACCCAGTAATGGGATTGCTGGGTCAAATGGTAATTCTAGTTCAAGATCCTTAAGGAATCACCAAACTGTCTTCCACAATGGTTGAACCAGTTTACACTCCCACTAACAGTATAAAAGCGTTCCTATTTCTCCACATCCTCTCCAGCATCTATTGTTTCCTTTTTAATGATTGCCATTCTAACTGGCATGAGATAGTACATTGTGGTTTTGATTTGCATTTGTCTGATGACCAATGATGAGCATTTTTTCATGCGTCTGTTGGCTGCATAGATGTCTTCTTTTGAGAAGTGTCTGTTCGTATTCTTTGCCCACTTTTTGATGGGGTTTTTTTTTTCTTGTAAATTTGTCTGAGTTCTTTGTAGACTCTGGATATTAGCCCTTTGTCAGATGGGTAGATTGCAAAAATTTTCTCCCATTCTGTAGGTTGCCTGTTCACTCTGATGGTAGTTTCTTTTGCTGTGCAGAAGCTCTTTAGTTTAATTAGATCCCATTTGCCTATTTTGGCTTTTGTTACCATTGCTTTTGGTGTTTTAGTCATGAAGCCCTTGCTCATGCCTATGTCTTGAATGATATTGCCTATGTTTTCTTCTAGGGTTTTTATGGTTTTAGGTCTAACATTTAAGTCTTTAATCCATCTGGAATTAATTTTTGTATAAGGTGTGAGGAAGGGATCCAGTTTCAGCTTTCTACATATAGCTAGCCAGTTTTCCCAGCACCATTTATTAAATAGAGAATCCTTTCCCCATTCCTTGTTTGTGTGTGGTTTGTCAAAGATCAGATGGTTGTAGATGTGTGGCATTATTTCTGAGGCCTCTGTTGTGTTCCACTGGACTATCTCTCTGTTTTGGTACCAGTACCATACTGTTTTGGTTAATGTAGCCTTGTAGTATAGTTTGAAGTCAGGTAGCATGATGCTTCCAGCTTGGTTCTTTTTGCTTAGGATTGTCTAGGCAATGTGGGCTCTTTTTTGGTTCCATATGAACTTGAAAGTAGTTTTTTCCAATTCTGTGAAAAAAGTCATTGGTAACTTGATGGGGGTGGCATTGGATATTATCCAGGAGAACTTCCCCAACCTAGCAAGGCAGGCCAACATTCAAAATCAGGAAATACAGAGAACACCACAAAGATACTCCTCAAGAAGAGCAAACCCAAGACACATAATTGTTAGATTCACCAAGTTTGAAATGAAAGAAAAAGTTTTTAGGGCAGCCAGAGATAAAGGTCGAGTTACCCACAAAGGGCGGCCCAGGAGACTAACAGCAGATGTCTCGGCAGAAGCCCTATAAGTCAGAAGACAGCGGGCGCCAAAATTCAACATTCTTAAAGAAAATAATTTTCAACCCGGAATTTCGTATCCAGCCAAACTAAGCTTCATAAGTGAAGGAGAAATAAAATCCTTTACAGACAAGCAAATGCTGAGAGGTTTTGTCACCACCAGGCCTGCCTTACAAGAGACCCTGAAGGAGGCACGAAACATGGAAAGAAACAACTGGTACCAGTCACTGCAAAAACACGCCAAATAGTAAAGACCATCGATGCTATGAAGAAACTGCATCAATTAATGGGCAAAATAACCCGTGAACACATTAATGACAGAATCAAATTCACACATAACAATATTAACCTTAAATGTAAATGGGCTAAATGCCCCAATTAAAAGACACAGACTGGCAATTGGATAAAGAGTCAAGACCCATCAGTGTTCTGCATTCAGGAGACTCATCTCATGTGCAAAGACATGCATAGGCTCAAAATAAAGGATGGAGGAAGATCTACCAAGCAAATGGAAAGATAAAAAAGCAGAGGTTGCAATCCTAGTCTCTGATAAAACAGACTTTAAACCATCAAAGATCAAAAGAGACAAAGAAGGCCAGTACATAATGGTAAAGGGATCAATTCAACAAGAAAAGCTAACTATCCTAAATATATATGCATCCAATACAGGAGCATCCAGATTCATAAAGCAAGTCCTCAGAGGCCTACAAAGAGACTTAGACTCCCACACAATAATAATGGGAGACATTAACACCCCACTGTCAATATTAGACAGATCAATGAGACAGAAGGTTAACAAGAATATCCAGGACTTGAACTCAGCTCTGCAACAAGCAGACCTAATAGACATCTACAGAACTCTCCACCCCAAATCAATAGAATTTACATTCTTCTCAGCACCACATCGCACCGATTCTAAAATTGACCACATAATTGGAGGTAAAGTACTCCTCAGCACATGTAAAACAATAGAAATCACAACAAACTGTCTCTCAGACCACAGTGCAATCAAATTAGAACTCAGGATTAAGAACCTCTGCCATTTTTTGCCTGAAACATATATTTTTTGAGATGTAAGTCTTTTATAAAATGTTGTTAACTCTAAATAGGGTTAGAATGAAATTTAAGAAAATATGTTCTATTATCAAAATTCTAGTGCTCAATTCTTTTCTTTTTCCTTTGAAGCTGAAATCAAAACATTTAACTTAAGATATGCTACCATGAGTACATAAAACAGTATTTTTAGATGATATACTGCTAAAGCAGAAAAGAGAGTTTTGGAAGGATAGGAAGTGATAGGGTTAACTAGAAAATGTGGCAAATATTTTGATTGAATATTATTTTATTTGCAGTGTCTTCTCTCTGCTTAAATCCTGTGACATAAAGATAAATAAATTATATGTGGTCTGTAAAATATTTAATATCAGCTTTTCCAAAGTACACTTTTCTTTTTTTCCAATCTGAAGATTGACAAAAGAAATTTAACAAAGAATTTCTATTCTTTCTTTCTTATCTCATCTGGGAGAGGAACTTAGTAGATACACCAATACCTAACTATTCTATTCCCAAGTTATTTTAATTATTAGGATAAAAAATTTTGTTCCTCAAGGCAGTAATACTTCAACAGTTTATTGGACTTTACCAGAGGGAAACACTTCTAAGGATGTGATTCATTAGGTCTGGGCTTTCAAGCATTGAATGTAGACATTTATCTAAAAACTATATGAATGACACCAAACAAAAATTAAAACTTAAAAATGAGAAATTTAATGTGTCCATGGATTAACTTTTATTATCTTTCTATTAATAGTTAAAGCAATGTCTAATGAAAGCTGAATGAGCCTTGTACACCTAATTTTAAAAATTATATGCCCTGAGAATAATTTTTGGTTGCAAGATTTAAGATCATCATGTTTCTAGATACTCAAAAGATATTCTTGATCCCTCTCTTATTCAACCCCTTAAAAACTGTTAATTGTATAGTGAGGCTTCTTGCTCAAAATGGAAAGGAAAAAAATGCAAGATTTTTAAAAATGTGGTAAATACCACAGAAATTTGAGGAGAAGGAGGCAGAAACTATCAAATATTTGCAAAGTGCATTTTAAAACTGACAAAGTAAAGAAACACATACGAAACTAGAAGTCCAACTGGAAAATATCTATTTACCTGAATCACTACTAGTAACAATGTATTATTTTGAATTGAGAGGGTGCTCACCGGTTAGTATCCTCCATAGCATTACTATTTACTCTCACATCTAAAATTTTTAAAAAGTTAAGTTGCCCTGTTCTTTTGGGTTTAGCACTAAAATCCTGAATTACCACCAAAGGGTACATATTATTCTGATCAGGATAGTTCTACAGATTGAAGATTTTAATTCTATCTAAAAGTAGAACTCTGGCACTTTTCTTCCCACTTGTTCCCAACAACAGTATCCTGTAGTTTGCAAAGACTAGCTGAGTGATGAATCAGACAGAACCTAAATTAACTCTGTGAGCCTTTTAATGTTGACTTCTGACTCACAAAAGTACACTATCATATGAGAGGATTATACCACCAGGCTTCAAATAACCACATGAATAACTCCTATTATAGAGATTGCATTAAAGTGTATAAGTGGTTTGAATGGACACATGCTCTTGAAGTCCAGACCTCGTGAGCATAAATTAGTCAAAAAATAAGCCTCCAAAGTGCTGCCAGGAGTGATGTTCCAAACCATTAAAAAGCACACAATTCTTCCAGTTAGTATTCACCATGGAAGTTGTTCTCATGATGACGAATGCCAAAGTCGTCCATGAAATGCCTTCCCTTCACAAATGCAGAGCAAAGACAGCAGAATGAGATAGTATACAAATTAATGAAATTCTCACAATGTAATTTTTGAAACTTCTTATGAAACTCTTTAAACCAGAAGAAAAAATTTAAAAACAGCATATTTATGTTTGTTTTAAAACAGCACTTTTGATACCATTTTAATTCAGTGATTATGAGATTTCATGTATTCAAGTATTTGAGTGCTTGTTTTGCTTAATCTTCTGTTATAAATTTTAAATTTTATTGTTTTATAGTGAAGAATAAGGTCTGTATAATTTTTTTTTTATTTTTTATTTTTATTTGATTTTTTTTTTGAGGCGGAGTCTCGCTCTGTTGCCCGGACTGGAGTGCAGTGGCCGGATCTCAGCTCACTGCAAGCTCCGCCTCCCGGGTTTATGCCATTCTCCTGCCTCAGCCTCCCGAGTAGCTGGGACTACAGGCGCCCGCCACCTCGCCTGGCTAGTTTTTGTATTTTTAGTAGAGACGGGGTTTCACCATGTTAGCCAGGATGGTCTCGATCTCCTGACCTCGTGATCCGCCCGTCTTGGCCTCCCAAAGTGCTGGGATTACAGGCTTGAGCCACCTCGCCCGGCCTATAATTTTTATTTTTAAAAATTATCAGGGTTTTCTCTGTAGTCTATTTATGATCACATTGTCCATGGATTCCTGAACAATTTGTCCTTTGTTCATGGGGCACATATATATAGTGTGTATGTATAAAAAATTTTCTGCTGGGTGCGGTGGCTCACACCAGTGATCCCAGCACTTTGGGAGGCCAAGGTGGGTGGATCACAAGGTCAGGAGTTCAAGACCAGCCTGGCCAAGATGGTGAAATCCCGTCTCTACTAAAAATACAAAAATTAGCCAGGCATGGTGGTGGGCACCTGTAATCCCATCTACTCAGGAAGCCGAGGCAGATAATTGCTTGAACCTGTGAGGCGGAGGTTGCAGTGAGCTGAGATCATGCCACTGCCCTCCAGCCTGGGTGACAGAGCAAGACTCCATCTCAAAAAATAAAAAATAAAATGAAAAACTTTCCAAGTTGATTCAGACTTTCATTTAGTGAGGACCTTGTTTTAAAATTTCCAATTGAAACTTTAATAGAATACTAGTTTCCAAATACAAAACAAACCTATGGGGCTTTGGTAAAATGTGAAAATGACAGATTATAATATTGCCATGTAAAAATAACTACAATATTGCCATATAAAAAATAGGCAGGAGATTTCTACTTCTTGGAAAATGGAGTGGAAGTACTTTCCCTTATTTCTCCCAATAAGTACAAATAAAATCCATAAATATGATAGATGAGACAAATACAAGAAGATTCTGGAAGATGGAGAGAAGAAGGCAGACTGACTAGAAATCACAGGACCTGAGGAATGCCACAGTGGTTAAGTTCCCTGGGTTTTCTTCTTGCCTCATATATTACATTCTTAGAGCTCAAGAACCCAAAAACTTGGAAATGCTAATGAGCACAGACAAAAAAGAAATTATCCAACAAAACGTACTATCTCTAACCAAAGAACCAAAAAAGGAATAACTTAGCAAGACTAAAAACTTATAGAAGCAATAATCACTCTACTCCATCTGAACCCCACAAAAAAACTGGTCCCACCCGCACCTCCATCAGTAAAGGCCAAGTGGGCAGCCTAGATTTTCACTCTTGTAAGGTTGTAATAAGGATCCCTAACATTTCCGCCTGGATGATACTAGAAAAGGAAAAGTACGGAGCTAGCTTTCATTCCACCAGTTAGGTGATGAGCATATCCATCCCCATCGTGTCAGTAGAGACAAAATGGGGGGCCTGGATTGTCACCCCTACCTGCCAGTAATGACTTATTCTATCCCCTCTATGCTGGGACTACACCAGAGGAAATCTAATGGAGAGCCAAACTTTCATTATTATCCCCTGGTAATGAAACTATCACCATACGGGTGTCAGTGAAGGCCACCGTGGGGAGATGGAACTCCCACCTTTGCCCATCAGTGACAAGGAGTCTCTCCTGCTCAGGTGTCAACAGAGATTGTGTGGAGGACTTTTCTTTTCTTTCTTTTTTTTGAGAGGGTCTTGCTCTGTTGCCCAAGCCAAAGTGCAATGGTACAATCCAGCCTCCCACTCTTGGGTTCAAGCTTTCCACCTACCTAAGCCTCCCAAGTAGCTGGGACTACAGGTATGAATGACCATGTCCAGCTAATTAAAAAAAAAATTTTGTAGAGTTAGGGGTCTCATTACATTGCCCAGGTTGGTCTCATCTTTTGGGCTCAAGCGATTCTCCTGCCTTGGCCTCACAAAGTCCTGGGATTACAGGCATGAACCACTAGGTCCAGCTTGAGTGGAGAACTTAACCTTTTACTTCTAGCTGGAAGTAGTGAGGTGATGCCCTCACTTTCCCCTCCAGAGCACTACAAAAAAAATTAAGCCAGCTAAAACAAAAAGTTTACAGAATAGCCAGAGTTTCATAACATAATATACAAATGTTCAGGATGCAATTAAAAATTATTCATACTAAGAGCAAGGAAGATCTCAAACAGAATAAAAAAGACAACTAGTAAATGCCAATACCAAGATGACAGAAATGTTAGAATTTTCTGACAAAGGTTTTAAAAAATGCATTGAATGAAAATGAAAATAAAACACATCAGATTTGTGGAACACAGCTAAAGCAGGACTTAGAGGGAAATTTATGCAGCAAATGTATAACTTTAAAAAAAGAGGCCAGGTGCAGTGGCTCATGCCTGTAATCCCAACACTTTGGGAGGCCTAGGCAGGTGGATCACTTGAGGTCAGAAGTTCGAAACTGACCTGGCCAACGTGATGAAACTCTGTCTCTAATAAAATACAAAAAATTAGCCGTGCATGGTCGGGGCACCTGTAATCCCATCTACTCAGGAGGCTGAGGCAAGAGAATCTTTTGAACTCGGAGGCAGAGGTTGCTGTGAGCTGAGATCATGCCACTGTATTCCAGCCTGGGTGACAAGAGCGAAATTCCATCTCAAAAAAGAAAGGGAAAATAGCAAATCAACAATAGAAGGTCTCACTTCAATAACTAAAAAGCCAAGAGCAAAATAATCTCAAAGCAAGCAGAAAGAAGAAAAGAATAAGGATAATAACAGAAATCAATGAAGTTGAAAACAGAAAAACAACAGAGAAAATCAATGAAGCAAATCACTGGTTCTGTGAAAAGAGCAATAAAACATACAAATGTCTAGCAATACTGGCAATACAGAGAAGACACAAATTACAAACATCAGAAATGAAACAGGGGATATCACTACAGAAGAAGCAGATATCAAAATGATAATAAGGGAACACAACACACATAAATTTGACAATTCCTTGATAAACACAAACCATCACAACTCACCCAATATTAAATAAATGTTAATAGGCCTGTAACTATTCAGGAAATTGATAACTTAGAATTCCTGAAAAAGAATCCTCCAAGCTCGAATGGTTTTACTAGAGAATACTACCAAATATTTAAAGAAGAATTAACACTAATTTTATATAATCTGTTCCAGGAAAATAGAAAAGAATATTTCCCAATTCATTTTATGATATCAAAACTAGACAAAGACAGTACAAACAATAACAGCAACAACAAACTATAGACCAAAATCGTTGATGAATATTGATGAAGAAAACCTTAACAAAATATTAGTAAATAAATTTTAACAACATACAAAACACATTATCTACCATAATATAATGCAGTTTATCAGTGGATGCAAAGATGGTTCAGTTTTTATTTTATTTTTTATTTTTTGAGACTGGGTCTTACTCCGTCTCTCAGTACAGTGGTGTGATTCGGCTCACCGCAACCTCCACCTGCTGGGTTCAAGCAATTCTCCTGCCTCAGCCTTCCAAGTAGCTGGGATTATAGGCATCTGCCAATATGCCTGGCTAATTTTTGTACTTTTAGTAGTGACAGGGTTTCACCATGTTGGACAGGCTGGTCTTAAACTCTTGACCTCAAGTAATCCACCC
>NW_012115488.1:6946373-6973745 GCF_000951035.1 Colobus angolensis palliatus | reverse complement strand
ACGAGTTGATGGGTGCAGCACACCAACATGGCACAAGTATACATATGTAACAAACATGCACGTTATGCACATGTACCCTAGAACTTAAAGTATAATTAAAAAAAAATTGATAGGAAGTAATAACCACTAAAAAAAAAAAATCAATATTCAAAATCAGTCAAATCAATGCTTTTAAACAGACTAAAGAAGAAAAACACAAGATCATATCAATTGAGAAAGAAAAGGCTTCTGGCAAAATTCAACTCCCATTCACATTCACAGGGAGAGAGAAAAAAATATCAGAAAAGTAGGAATAGAAGGGAACCTCTTTAACTTAATAAAGAGCAACTACCAAAACCTTACAATAATATACTTAATGATGAAAGAATGACTGCTTCCCCTCTAAGATTAGGAGAAAGGCAAGGGTGTCCACTCCTTCCATTCTTATTCAACCTAGAACTTAAAGTTCTAGCCTGTGCAATAAAGCAAGAAAAGGAAATTAAATCTTACAGATTGAAAAGGAAGAAATAAACTGTCCATATTTGCAGGTGACATTGACATTATGATCGACATAGGAAATCCCGAATAATTTATAAAATACTCTTAGAACTAATAAGTGAGTTCAGCAAGGTTGCAGGATATATGATAAACATACAAAAATCAATTGCATTTATTTTTCTTTTTCCTGTCTTTTTAATATATAAAATATTTTTACTTTTAATTTTTGTGGGTACATGGTAGGTGTATATATTTATGGGATACATGACATACTTTGATATAGCATATAATGCATAACAATCACATCAGGGTAAATGGGATACCAATTAACTCAGGCATTTATTTCTTCTTTGTGTTAAAAACAATCCAATTATTTTCTTTTAGTTACATTTAAAATATACAATAAATTATTACTGACTATAGTCACTCTGTTGTGCTATCAAATACTAGATCTTATTCATTCTAACTGTTTTTTTGTACCCATTAGCAATCCTCCCTTCCCTCTAGCCCCTAACTACCCTTCTCAACTTATGGTAGCTATCATTCTACTCTCTATCTCCATAAGATCAATTGTTTCACTTTTTAGCTCCCACAAATAAGTAAGAACATGTGAAATTTTTCTTTCTTTGACTGGCATATTTCACTTAGCAGGACATATTACAGTTCTATCCATGTTGTTGCAAATGATAGCATTTCATTCTTTTGTATGGCTGCATAGTACTTCATTGTGTATATGTACCACATTTGCTTTGTTCATTCATCTGTTGATGGACACAAGTTGCTTCCAAATCTTGGCTATTGCAAATATTGCTACAACAAACATGGGAATAAAGAAATCTTTTCGACACACTGATTTTCTTTCTTTTGGATATATACCAAGTAGTGCAATTGCTGGATCATATGGTAGCTCCATTTTCAGTTCTTTGAAGAATTTCCAAACTATTCTCCTTAAAGGTTGTACTACTATATTAATACATTCCCACCAACAGTGTACAGAAGTTTCCTTTTCTCCACATCCTCACCAATATTTGTTATTGCATGCCTTTTGGATAAAAGTCATTTTAACTGGGATGAGATAACATCTCATTGTAGTTTCAATTTGTATTTCTTTGATGATCAATGATGTTAACCAGCTTTTTATATACTTGTTTGTCATTTTTATGTCTTCTTTTGTGAAATGTCTATTCAGATGTTTTGCCCATTTTTAAATATGATTCTTGGATTTTTTTCCTATAGAATTGTTTGAGATCCTTATATATTCTGGTTATTAATCCCTTATCAGATGGATCAGATGGATAGTTTGCAAATATTCTCTCCCATTCTGTGGGACATCTCTTCACTTTTTAAAATTGTTTCCTTTGCTGGGCAGAAGCTTTTTAACTCGATGTGATACCATTTGACCACTTTTGCTTTAGTTGCTTGTGTTTGAGGGGAATTAATCAAGAAATTTTTGCCTATTCCAATTTCCTGAAGAATTTTGCCAATGTTTTCTTTTAGTAGTTTCATAGTTTGACATCTTAGATTTAAGTCTTTAATCCATTATGATTTGATTTTTGCACATGATGAGAAGTAGGGGTCTAGCTTCATTCTTCTGCCTATAGATATGTAGTTTTCCTAGTACAATTTATTGAAGGTACTGTTCTTTCCCCAAGGTATGTTCTTGGCATGTTTGTCAAAAATGAATTCACTGTAGAAGTATGGATTTGTTTCTGGGCTCTGTATTCTGTTCCACCGGTCTATGTGTTTTTATGTTAGTACCATGATGTTTTGATTACTATCACTCTGTAGTATAATTTGAAGTCAGGTAATGTGATTCCTCCAGTTTTATTCTTTTTGCTGAAGATAGCTTTGGCTATTCTGGGTCTTTTGTGGCTCCATATAAATTTTAGGATTTTTTTTCTATTTTTTGAAGAATATAATTGGCATTTTTATAAGGATTGTGTTGAATCTGTAGATTGCTTTGGGAAGTATGGACATTTTAACAATAATGATTATTCCAATCCTTGAACATGGAGTATCTTTTCATTTTTTGGTGTTGTCTTCAATTAGTTTCATCAGTGTTTTATAGTTTTTATTGTAGAGATTGCTCACTTTTTTAGTTAATTGCTAGGTATTTAAGTTTATTTGTAGCTATTGTAAATGGGATTACTTTTTACATTTCTTTTTCAGATTATTCACTGTCAGCATATAAAAATGCTACAGATTTTTGTATGCTGATTTTGTATCACGCAATTTTACTGAATTTGCTTTTCAGTTATAATAATTTTCTTATGGAGTCTTTGGTTTTTTCCAAATACAAGATTATATCATCTGCAAACAAGGATAATTTGACTTCTTCCTTTCCAATTTAGATGTCCATTATTTTTTCTCTTGTCTGATTGCTCTAGCTAGGATTTCCACTACTATGTTGAATAACAGTGGTGAAAGTGGGCATCCTTGTCATATTCCAGGTCTTAGAGGAAAAGCTTTCAGCTTTTCCCTATTAAGTATGATACTAGCTGTGGGTCTGTCATATATGGCTTTTATTATGTTGAGGTATGTTTCTTCTATACCCAGCTTTTTGAGGAGTTTTGTCATCAAGAGTTGTTGAATTTTACCAAATGCATTTTCAGTATGGTTGAAATGATCATATGGTTTTTGTCCTCTATTCTGTTGATATAATGTATCACATTGATTGATTTGCATAAGTTAAACCAACCTTGCATCCCTGTGATAAATCCCACTTGATCATGTTGAATGATCTTTTTAATATGTTGTTGAATTTGGTTTGCTAGTAGTTTGTTGAGGATTTTTGCACTCATGTAAATCAGATATATTGGCCTGTAGTTTTCTCTTTTGATGTCTCTTTGCCTAGTTCTGGTATCAGGGTATTATCCTGACTTTTAATGGCAAAAAACATCAATTACTTTTTAATAATACTAGCCGTGCAGAATAAGTTTGGAACTATTCCCCTTTCCTCTATTTTATAAAATTTTTTGAGTAGGATTGGTGTTAGGTATCCTTTAAATGTTTGGTAAAATTCCAGTGAAGCCATTGAGTCCTGGACTTTTCTTTGCTGGGAGACATTTTATTATAACTTCAATTTTGTTACTTGTTATTGGTCTCTTCAGGTTTTGGATTTCTTCATGGTTTAATCTCAGTCGTACGTGTCTAGGAATATATCCATTTCTTCTAGGTTTTCCAGTTTATTGGCATGTAGTTGCTCATGGTAGCCTCTAATGATCATCTGAATTGTTGCAGTATTAGTTGTAATGTGTTCTTTTTCATCTCTAATTTTATTTATTCAAGACTTCATTTTTTTCTCAGTCTAGCTAAAGGCTAGTCAATTTCATTGATTTTTACAAAGAACCAACTTTTCATTGTCTTGATCTTTTTTTGTTTTCTTTATTTCAGTTTCATTTACTTTTACTCTAGTCTTTATTTCTTTATTTTTTTTCTATTAATTTGGGGTATAATTTGCTCTTGCTTTTCTAGTTATTTAAGATGCATCATTAGGTTGTTTATTTGAAGTTTCTCTATGTTTTTATGTAGGCTCTTATAGTTATAGACTTCCCCCTTGGTAGTGCTTTTGCTATATCCCATAGGTTTTGATATGTTATGTTTCCATTATCATTTGCTTCAATAAATTTTTCAGTCTCCTTCTTAATTCTTAATTCATTGACCCACTGGTCATTCAGAAACATGTTATTTAATTTCCATGTGTTTGTATAGTTTCCAAAATTCTTTATTAATTTTTTTCTGTTTATTAATTCTGTTATTAATTTTTAGTTTTATTACATTGTGATTAGAGAAGATACTTGATATTATTTCCATTTTTTTATGTTTTAAGACTTGTTTTGTATTGAGAATAATAATGAGTATTCTGCAGCCATTGGATAAAATGTTCTATAATTATCTATTAGGTCCATTTGGTCTATAGTGCACATTCAGTCCAGTGTTCCTTTGTTGATCTTCTGTCTGGTTGATCTCTCAATGCTGAAAGTGAGGTGTATAAGTCACCAGCTATGATTATATCAAGGTCTCTCTCTAACTTTAATAACATTTGCTTTATCTATCTGGGTGCTCCAGTGTTGGATGTATATATATATTTGTAATTGTTATATCCTTTTGCTGAATTGACCCATTTTCATTACATAATGACCATTTTCATCTCTTTTTATAGTTTTTGTCTTGAAATTTATTTTCTCTGATATAAATATAGCTACTCCTGCTTTTGTTTGGTTTCCATTTGCATAGAATACCTTTTTCCATCCCTTTATTTTTGGTCTGTATGTGTCTTTGTAGGTGAAGTGTGTTTCTTGTAGGCAACAGATCACCAGGTCTTTTTTTTTTTTTTTAAATCTATTCAGCCATTCTATGTCTTCTGATAGGACAGTTTATTCTGTTTAAATTCAATGTTATTATTAATAAGTAAGGTCTTGCTCTTGCCATTTTGTAATTTGTATTCTGGTGTTCTGTGGTATTCTCTTCCTTATTCCTTCCTGTCTTCCTTTTAGTGAAAGTGATTTTCTCTGGTGGTATGTTTTAATTTCCTGCTTCTTATTTTTTGTGTATCCATTGTATGTGCTTTTATTTGAGGCTACCATGAGGCTTGCAAATAATTTGTTATAATCCATGATTTTAAACTGATGACAACTTAACACTGATTGCATAAACAAACAAACAAGCAAAGAAAAAACTAATAAAACTCCACACTTTAAGTTTGTCCCATCACTTTTTAACTTTTTGTTTTTTCTAGTTATATCTTACTGTATCATCTATGTCTTGAAAAGTTGAAGTAGTCATTATTTTGATTGGTTCCTCTTTTAATATTTGTACTTAACATATGAGTAGTTTATACACCACAATTGTTGTTATAAGATTCTGTGGTTTTCTGTGTATTTACTATTACCAGTGAGTTTTGTACCTTCAGAAGATTTATTATTACCAATTAATGTCCTTTTTTTTTCAGATTGAAAATCTCCCCTTAGCATTTCTTGTAGTATAGATCTAGTGTTGATGAAATCCCTTAGTTTTTGTTCAGAAAATACTTATCCTTCATGTTTGAAGGATGTTTTCACTGGATATACTATTCTAGGGTAAAAGTTTTTTCCTTAGAACTTTAAGTATGTCATGCCACTCTCTCCTGGCCTGTAAAGCTTCCACTGAATAGTCTGCTGCCAGAAATACTGGAACTCCACTGCATGCTATTTGTTTCTTTTCTCTTGATACTTTTAAGATCCTTCCTTTATCCTTGACCTCTGGAAGTCTGAATATTAAATGTTTTGAGGTGTCTTCTTTGGGCTAAACCTGCTTGGTCTTCCATAGCATTCTTATACTTGAATATTGATATCTTTCTCTAGGTTCGGAACATTCCCTGCTATTATCCCTTTGAGTAAACTTTCCACCCTTATCTCTCTCTACCTCCTCTTTAAGGCCAATAACTCTTAGATTTGCCCACTTGAGACTATTTTCTAGATCTTGTAGGCATGTGTCATTGTTTTTTATTCGTTTTTCTTTTGTCTCCTCTGACTGCATATTTTCAAATAGCCTGTCTTAAAGCTCACAAATTATTTCTTCTGCTTGATCAGTTCTGCTGTTAAGAGATTCTCATGCATGCTTCAGTATGTGAATTGCATTTTTCAACTCTAGAATTTCTGTTTGATTCTTTTAATTATTTCAATCTCTTGTCTGACAGCTATCTGTCAGACAAATAGCTGTTTTAAGGAAACTCAGTGAAATTCAAAATAACACATGAATTATCTGTCTGAATGTTCACGTATCTTTGTCTCTCTGGGATTGTTTATCAAAATTCCAGCAAGGTTTTTTGTGGCTATAGATAAGATTATTCTAAAATGTATACACAAACTAACAAAACAAAACAAAACAAAAAACACAACAGAAACTAGAAAGCTAAAATGATTTTGAAAGAAAGTAATGTGGGAGGAATCAAATAAGCTTTGATTTCCAAGCTTATTATATAGCTACAGAAATTAAGACTACGTGGTATTGGTGGAGAGATAGTCTTATAGATCAATGAAGCATAACCCGAAACCCAGAAATAGACCCATATGAATATGCCCAACTGATTTTTGTCAAAGGTGCAAAATAAATTAAATGAAGGGGAAAGAGACCTTTAAACAAATGATGCTGGAGCAATTGAAAACCTATAGGCAACCCACTCCCTGTCAAAAAAAAAAAATTTAAAAACCACCCTGAATTTATGTATCATATATTATACAAAAAGTAATTCAAAATGGATCACAAAATTAAATGTAAACCATAAGACTATAAAGCTTTCAGAAAAAAAAATTTAAAAAGTAGGGAAATTCTCTGGAATCTAAGGACAAGGCAAAGAATTCTTAGACTCAACCCCAAAGCATGATCCATAAAAGAAAATAATTGCTAAATCAATTTGATTAAAATTTAAAACTTTGGTGAGTGAAATACCCTATTTAGAAAATATTTGAAACCATGTACCTGAAAAAATGTGGATCTAGAATGTATAAAACCCTTAAAATTCAATGGTAAAAAAGCAAACAATCCAGCCAGGTGTGGTGGCACACACCTGTAAACCCAGCTCTTTGGAAGAATGAGGTGGAAGGATTGCTTAACCCCTGGAGTTTGAGACCAGCCTGGGCAACATGACAAGACCCCATCTCTATTTTAAAAATAAAAATGTTAAAAAAATTTTTTAAAGCAAGGAATCCAATTAAAACATGGGATAGGAAAAAATTATGAAGAGACATTTCACCAAAGAAGATATACAGATGGGCAGATAAAAATAAGATGCTCAACATCATTAGTCATTAGAGAAATGCCAAAAATCACAACGAGCTAACACTAAGCACCTAACAGAATGACTTCAGAGAAAATAGTGACAACACCAAATGTTGGTAAGAATGAGGAGGAATTGTATCATTCATATATCGTTGGTGGGAATTAAAAATGTTACAGCTACTCCGGAAATAGTTTAACAGTTTCATTAAAAGCTAAACATGCAAACACTTTTCAGCCCAATGATTTCACTTTTGGGCATTTACTCTAGAGAAATGAAGACATGAGTTTACACAAAAACTTGTACTTTGATATTTTTGGTAGCTTTGTAACAGCCAAAAACTGGAAATAACCCAGATAACCTTCAACAGGTCTATGTGGTAAAACAAACTGGTATATCCACACCATGAAATATTACTCAGCAATAAAAAGTATTGATACACACAACAACCTACTGTAATCACCAGAGAATTGTATTGAGTGGGAAAAAATGGCAAAAATTTACACATTGATTATTACATTTATATAACATTTTTTATTGAGACAGAGTCTCACTCTGTCACTCAGGGTGGAGCATTCTGTCCTCTAGGGTGGAGTATTGGGGTGCAGTGGCATGATCTCAGCCCACTGCAACCTCCACCTGCCAGCTTCAAGTGATTCTCCTGCATCAGCCTCTCCAGTAGCAGGGACTACAGGTGCTTGCCACTACATCCAGCTAGTTTTTGTATTTTCAGTAGAGATGGGGTTTTGCCATGTATGCCAGGTTGGTCTCAAACTCCTGACTTCAGGTAATCCGCCTGCCTCGGCCTCCTAAAGTGTTGGGATTACAGGCATGAGCCACGGCACCTGGGCATTTATATAACATTCTTAAAATGACAAAATTATAAAACTGGAGAAGAGATTAGTGGTTGCCAGGGCTTGAGGAAGGGGTCAGTGGGAGAGAAGTAAAGGGGGCTATAAAGGGACAACCAGAGGGATCTTTGTGGTTATGGAAGTGTTCTGTATCTTGATTGTATCAATGTCTATATCCTGGTTATGATATTGTTCTATATTGTATTCCTAAGATGCTACCACTGAGGGGAACTGGGTAGGTAAAGGGTATACTGGAATCTCTTATAATATTTCTTACTCCATGTGAATCTACAGCCATGTCACAACAAAAGGTTTAATTTTAAGATACAATTTTTTAAAACAGGCAAGATATTTGGACATTTACCAAGAAACCATAAGAGCGACAGAACAGAAATATTATATGGCAAACCTGGGGAGGGTGCAATAAAATATAAGGAAGAAAGTGAAGCTTCCAAAAATCAAGAAACCGTCATGGGCAATATTGATGTTTACATTAATGTATATATAAACTACAGTCAACTACTTGCTGAGGTAAAATTGACTGACTGAGATCCACTAGTTGTGACCTACTGAAAGATTTCATCTTGAGAGAAGGAAGCATAGAAAGTGAATCTTAAAGTGATAAGCACTCTTTCTTCACAATATGGTTTACATACTTCAGTATAAGACATTTAGAGTAAGACCCTATCTGAACCTTCTTGTTTTACTTGACTGCAATATCCTGTGATTTTTCTCAGAGATCATTTATTCTACAGTTCTAAATAGGTGAACTGAAAATTGATGGTAGTTGGGAATCCTACCTTTTTGTCTCTTATTTGGGTGGTGTTGACTGCAACAAAGCAGAATTTTTTGCAGTTGTTCATGTAACTTAATGGACAAATTGATGACTTTCTCTTTAGTCACTGCTGTTGCCTCTCTACATTTCACATTATGTAATGCTTACTCCACCATTAAATTGCTACAGTCCTAATGTGATACTGATGGCTAATTCTTACCGAGTACTTATTGCCTGCCAGACACATGCTAGGCACTATTATTTATAAACTATTTATACATTTGTTAACTCCTTAATAAGTATCATTTAATATTTATTAACATTTATTAACTTCTTAACAACCCTATGGGTTAGATTTTGTTATTATTAACTTTTACAATGAGATACAGAAAGGTGCATTAGTTTACTCTAGGTAATTTCTGTGCTACTAAATATTATAGTGAAGCCAGGACACAAATTTCAGTGATTTTATCTCTAGAGCTCATGCTTTTAGTCACTGTGCTTTTTAATTTTATTATTATTTTTTTAGAGACAAGGTCTTGCTCTATTTCCCAGGCCGGTGTGCAGTGGTGCAATCATGGTTCACTGCAGCCTCAACTTCCTCGGCTCATGGGATCCTCCCACCTCAGCCTCCTGAGTAGTTGGGACTACAGGTGCACACCACCATGCCCAGCTAAATTTTTAACTTGTTTTAAGGAGAGGAAGTCTCATTATGTTGCCCAGGTTGATCTTGAGCTGCTGGCCTCAAGCAATTCTCCTGCCTTGGCCTCCCAAAGCACTGGCATCACAGGTGTGAGCCACCATGCATGGCCTTAACCACTGTACTTTATGGCCTTTCATGAAATTGTATTATGTAGTAATGTATATTACAGGTCTCTAAAAGCTGTGTAATGCAAATATAAGACATGACAGATTCTAACTAGTTTTGCCTTGCATTTCGGTACAGCCAGGTGACTGAATTTGGGTTAATGATATGTGGGCAAAATGATACATGTCACTTTCAGGGCTAACCCATAAAGTCTTCCTACCATGATCTTCCATTTGATTGTCTATACTTCAACTGCATAGAAAGAACTTCAAGGACATAGAGGATGTCTGAACTACAAGGTAGAAGGAGTTTGCATCCTTGCATTGCTGCTGAGAGAAGAGCTACCTAACCAGGAACATCCACATCGAACTGTTGCTTGAATAAGAAATAAACTTTCAGTATTTTAAACCATTTAAATTTGGCATTGTTTATCATTAGCCAACCTTGAGTAAACACAAGATGTTAGTAGTAGTGTTATTGTCTGAGCTATCTTCTGTCTTTTGCTCTTTTTCTTTTCTCATATAAAGTCAAATCCTTAATTCTCCAAGATTTTGTTTACAGCCCTCTTTATTTCTTTTACTCAATCATCTGCTCAGGAATTTTATGTTCGGTGATCTGTTCCATGTGAGTAAATATGAAGTTTCCTCTCTCTTCCTCTCTCTTATTTATTTTTAATTTTTAAATACTGTCATTGTGTATATTTGAAGTTTACAACATGATGTTATGGAATACATAGAGATAACTATGGAAACATAGATAATGCAATGGCTATTACAGTGAAGCAGATTAACAAATCTATAATCTCACATAGTTACTTCTTTTTGTGACAATAACAGCTAAAATCTAGTTATTTAACAAAAATTCCTAACACAATACAGTTTTATTAACTTGTTCCTTAGGTCGTACCTTAGATCTCTCATTCTTCTTTCAGAGGGATAGTATTTTCCTGTCATTTGGTCACCTCTATCTAGGTGTCCTTTTCCTCACCCTTCAGACCAGTTATGACTAAACCTACCTTGTCTTAACTAATCTGGGCCCTGACGTCTCTACTTCTGTGCTCCCAGACTGGGAACATAATCTTGAATTTATCTTTGATTATTTTCTGTCCTCCCTCTCTCTCCTCACAATTCAATCAATTGTCCTAATATTCTCCCTCTACAGCCCACCACTTTTCTGTCCTCGCTTTTCATTTTCTATTGTCATTGTTATTTCTTCATTGCATAACCCTTTCTGAACTCTGTAACACCTTCCTAACTGGAATTTGAATTCAGATCAGGTTCACTTCAGTCTCTTTCTTTCCCCCATAATCAAAGCTCTAATCAAGTCACGCTAAAGTCACTGATGGCTAGGCTATTAACTGCTGTAATAATTTTAAATGTCACAATTTAACATCCAAAATCATCAAACAATAATAATAAAAATAACTCTTAGTTTCATCTCATTCTCCTATACCCTAGTAAATGCTTTATGTGCCAGCTAAGCAGCACAGCATTAAACATAAACAGTCTAGGCCATTTTAAACTACACATCTACCTGGACTTCTTTCTTTTCTTTCTTTCTTTCTTTTTAAGAGACAAAATCTCCCTCAAGGCCAAGACTGGCCTCAAGCATTCCTCTCACCTTGGCCTCCCAAAGTGCCAGGATTGCAGACATGAGCCACCATGCCTGGCCTCTTTTTTTCTTTTCCTTTCTTAAAGTGTTGAATATTTTATTAACATTACATTTTAAAAGCTTTACATTTGTGATACACTAAGATATAGGACTTCTGCTTATTATAGAAGTTACCTTGGCTTATCAAAGGACTGCTCTTTTGTCAAGGTCTATCTCAAATGCCACTTCTTTTTCATGAAGCCCTTGTAAGAAATATTTTCTATTATGAAAAAATTAAATGTATAAAGACATGAACAAAATTGCACAATGAACCCCCATGTGCTCATTATATAGCTTCAATAATGATGAACTCATACCGAGTCTCGATTCACCCCTACTCACTATCTTCTCCTTTATCAGGTTCCAAGGTGAACACAACCACTCCCTTCTCTTTGCATCTCTCTTGCAGCACTAGCATTGCTATCAGCATTTTATACCTATTTCCGTACATTTTGTACTCTCTCCTAGATGTAAAGTCCCTTGAAGGTAAGTCTCTGTGTTGCTGCCTTCAGCACCTATCCAGCACTGAGTCTAATAGACAAAAAACAACACATTTGTTTTGAATTTGAATTGAAATATCTAATGCTATTTTAAAAAGAGTTATTTTTCCCAAAGTTAATAATCAGATCTTTTGGGAAAAAAAATCTCTATGCAAAGCCAGCATGAGCACCAATCCTATTTTTAAATTTTCTGAGAAGGAGATCCATGTGCTTCTTTAGTAATCCAATGCCCTGTTTGGATTATCTCAATAATCACTCAATTCTATGCTGAGCGTTAGCTCGGGGTGACATTGGATAAATCATGTGGAATTAGCATAGTGAATATATTCTCCTTGCCTGCTTCCTTATTAGCAAACTACATATTCCCATTCTAGCTCACAAAAGAATTATGAGATTAAATAGCATAGTCACCTATTGATTATACAGGTTATGAACACTTGAGAATTTTTTTTGTGCCCTATCTAGATCTGTTGTCCAATTTTGTGTTTTTGTTATTTACTAATTCTCTTCTCAGAAGAGTGATGCAAAGGGATAGAGGACACAAAGCCTAAATTATGTAGCAGTGAGGGTCAGTAAAGAAGTTGGCTGTGTAGAAAATTAAAGCAATTAACTAAAATGAAGATCATCTGTCCTTGATTAATATGAATGATAAAGAATAATCTGTGAAGCATGTTGAGTTCCTTAGAGAAAGTCTTTATTTGTGGTTGTTAGTGTTTGCATATCTATATGTCTGTTGTGTGTATGTGTGTGCACGCACACACATGTGCATGTGCTCGCTTTATCATGGACCGCCTTTTTCTTCAAATTTAATATTTTATTGTTTCAAGAATTTCATCAAAAATTAAGAATTTATCAAACCTTAAAAGAACATAAAGAATTGAAAATATGCACTTCATGAAACCATTTACCATGTTTCCATAATTTCTAATGTTGGGAATAAAATTGTGGATTGTTTGGTTTCTATTATGCTTATGTGCACTTTGAAGTGAAATACTAAATCCAGCATTAAACCAAAAATGAGATTACAGAAAAGACTATGCAAAAGACTCTGTCTAATATATGGTCAATTAATCTTTGACAAAGACTCCAAGAATACACGATGATGAGAAAGAATAGTCTCGTTAATAAATGGTATTAGGAAAACTGGATATGCTGATGCAAAAAAAAAAAAAAAAAGAAAATCAATCAATCAGATCCTTATCTTACGCCATACACAAAATCAACTCAAGATGAATTAAAGATTTAAATATAAGATCTGAAACTATTAAGACTCCTAGAAGAAAACACAGGGGAAAAGCTCCATGACACTGGACTTAACAATGATTTCTTGGATATGCCACCCAAAGCACAGGCAACAAAAGCAAAAATAAACAAATGGTATTACATCAAACTAGAAAGTTTCTCCACAGCATGGGAAACAATCCACAAAATGAAAAAGGAACCTATGGAATGGGAGAAGATATTTGCAAGCCACAAGGCCATAAAAGGAATTAATATCCAATATATATGAGGAACTCACACAACTTAATAGAAGGAAAAACAAAGAACCTGAGTTCAAAATGGGCAGAGTGACTCATGCTTATAATGCAAACATTTTAGGAGGCTGAGCAGGAAGGATTGCTTGAGGCTAAGAGTTCAAAACCAGCCTGGGCAACATAGTGAGATCCTGTATCTACCAAAAGTTAAAAAATTAGCTGGGCATGGTGCTATGTGCCTGTAGTCTTAGCTACTCAGGAGGGCTGAGGCAGGCAGATTGCTTGAGCCCAAGCCTGGGTGACAGACAAGATCCTGCTGGAAAAAAAAAAAAAAAAAAAAAACCTAAAAATTAAAAATAAAATTAAAATGGGCAAAAGAGCTGAATGTACATTTTTCCAAAGAAGACATAAAAATGACTGGGAGGTATGTGAAAAGGTGCGCAATATCTTAAATTATCAGGCAAATGCAAATCAAAACCACAATGCAATACCACCTCACACCTGTTATGATGACTATTAGCAAAAAGTCTAAAGATAATAAGTGTTGGTTAGGGTGTAGAGAAAAGAAAACTCTCACACACAGTGGAAATATAAATTAGTACAGCTATTATGGAAAACAGTATGGGGGTTTTTAAAAAATTAAAAATAGAACTATCATATGATTCAGCAATCTCACTACTGAATATATATCCAAAGAAAAATAAAATTGATATGTTGAAGATACAGCTGCACTACCATGTTCACTGCAGGATTATTCACAATAGCAAAGATATGGAATCAATCTAAGTGTCCATCAACTGATGAATTAATAAAGAAAATGTGATCCATACACACACACAACACACACACACACACACACACAATGGATATTATTTACCCTTAAAAAAAAAGGAAATTCTGACATTTGTGACAACATTGAGGAACCTGGAAGACATTAGGGTAAGCCATACACAGAAAGACGAATACTGCATGATCTCACTTATATGCGAAATCTAAAAAAGTCACATTCACAGAAACAGAGAGAAGGGTGGTTACCAGTGGTTAGGGGAAAGGAGAAATGGGAAGATGTTGGTTGAAGAGTATAAACTTGTAGCTATAAAGTTAACAAGTTCTGGGGCCCTAATGTACGGCATGGTGACTATAATTAATAATAATGCATTGTATACTTAGAATTTGCTGAGAGAGAGGATCTCAAGTATTTTCATCACACACACAAAGACATAACTATGTGATGCAATAGATATGTTTATTAGCTTGATTATGTAAATTATTAACCATTTTACAATATATACATATATCACAACATCATATTATACACCCTAAATATATGCAATTTCTACTTGCCAACTACACCTCAGTAAAGCTGGGAAAATCTATTTATTGAACCAAAAAAAATCCATGCATTAGGAAAAGACTATCTGAACAGTTACATTATTATGCAAGGTTGATGTGAAGGTAAAAGTCTTGTAAGTAACAAGTGAGCCTAAAGAATTACGTAGAATTACCATTTCATAATATTTTTGTAGTTTTCAACTTATAGTATGTGTAGTTGCTCTGATAAAATTATAATATGCTATATTAGAGTGGGGGAGAATAATTATATACTTTGGTGGTATTGAGTAATTTGGAAATTTGCAAAGATCTAAAGATGCATCTTTGAAAAGGCCAGGCTGGTTTATCATTGACAAGGGAATATAGAGTACCTGGAGAAATCATCTTTTTAGCCCTCATTACTTGAGTTAGGCAGTGCCCTAAAGTTATGCAGAGAAATAAGCTGCGTGTGATGGCACATGCCTATAGTCCCAGCTACTCGGGAGTCTGAGGCAGGAGAATTTCTTGAGCCCATGAGTTCCAGGTTGCAGTGAGCTATGATCATGTCTCTGCACTCAAGCCTGGGCAACAGATTGAGGCCTGGTCTCCTTTTAAAAAAAAAAAAAAAATGCAGAGAAGCCCAAGCTGTGGGGCCATACTGAAACTTGTTTGGTGTCCTTGTCTCTATGAGAAGCACCCAATGAGATATTTCTCACTGGTCTTGACAAGATATTACATACATTCATTTCTTTTTTATTGTTAATTTTTAATTTAAATGCTTACTATTAAAAGAAAAAGGTTTGAAAACTACTGGCCAGGTTTCCCGCAACCTCAGCCTTCCTCTACGTAAGATTTTACTTGCATCTAAAAAATCTCTGACATATCAGTTAGGGTCCCATTTGTGAGGTCCTTTATCGATTATATGATTATTAGTCCATGTCTGAGTTAGACGCTGTCTTTCAAAGTCTTCATTTCAAATTCATTTAGTTACCAGTTTTTCACACTATTTTGATTCTTTCATTAGAATTTATTTTCCTAAGCATAAACCCCTCTTTTCCCTTTAATTTTCACTTGTTCTTCATTGCTTACCACATTATGGGCAATCTCTGTATCCTGGCATTTTAAATCTTCGATCACATGGCACCAGAGCTGTCTACTACTGCATGCCTACGTGTGCCTTAGAGTGCAGTAGAGCTGAGGGCCAGGACAATATCTCACACATGCTGTGTTAAGTCTTACAGAAACAATATCAAACAACTAAATCTGCTGTTGTTGCTGTTGTGCTTCCCATTGTTAGCCCCAAGTAACTAATTTTTTTTTTTTTTTAAGATAGAGTGTCACTTTGTCACCAGGTTGGAGTGCAGTGGCGCGATCTCGGCTCACTGCAGCCTCCACCTCCTGGGTTCAAGCGATTCTCCGGCCTCAGCCTCCCAAGTAGCTGGGATTACAAGCACGCACCACCACGCCCAGCTAATTTTTATATTTTTAGTAGAGACAGGGTTTCACCATGTTGGCCAGGATGGTCTCGATCTTCTGACCTCGTGATCCACCAGCCTCAGCCTCCCAAAGTGCTGGGATTATAGGCGTGAACCACCACACCCAGCCACTAATTTTTTTTTTAAACTCTGATTGAAAGAGAAAAATGTTTTGTTTTCTCTCCCTCTCTGAAAAAAAAAAAATGCTTACATTTTAGGGAAAGTTGGCTCAGTTTGTTTTGTGTTGCTATGACAGAGTCCCACACCTCCCATAACACCTCCCATTAGGTCCCATCTCCCAACACTGTTGCATCACATACTAAGTTTCCACCACATGATTTTTGGGATATATATTCAAACCCTAGTAGAACTGAATATGTATATTTTTTAGTTTTGTATTTCTTCTGTTTTTCAAGAAATAGCCTATTTCTTCCCATTTAGAATATATTTTTCAAATCTTCACAACACACAGCAACATATTTAATATTAAACCTGTAACATGACAATAAGGTTAATAAATGCTTAATAAAACCACCAGTTTGTTTACTTTCTGAAAGCATATAAGAAAATAAAAATGATTGATTACTTTATTTGGTAAATTTAGTACTTCTAAAATATGTCAAATGAAAGACTGAAATCCCTCATTTATTGCCAGACAAATATAACAATGAAACACAGCTTTATCACAGTTATTTATGTAATTAAATATTCTGTTTTATTTTAGGAATTATTCGGAGGAGGTACTCTTCACATTTAAAACAAAAAAATTGTTTAATATCTTAAAGATTTTAAAACCACGTGGTACATTTTAATTTAATATTAACTAAAAATATGCAAACAACTAATCTTAGTTGTTTTCTGTTTAATTCTATTCCTGGAAGATTTCTAACATAGTCTCATGCCCAATTTTCTAGAGATAGCTTGCAGCTTATTAGCTTGCTTCCATTTAGTAATAATTAGGGTATTTGGATGCACTAAATAAAATATGATATATCACAGATTTTGGTAATGCATATAAGTTACCTTAAATACTTTCTGGTGATTGCCCAGTGACTATATTTATGCATATTACATGTAAATATATTATATATAAAAACATATACATGAATTCCTGAAAATGTGTTATAGATTGAGTGATGTTTGTCTTCAATTACAGTACGTGTTCTTGTTTTTCCTTGAATGGCTCTTTCCAGTTTATTCTATGACTCAGGTACACTAACTACAGTTCAACTTAAACACTGAAATTGCTTTTACATTGCTTATCCAGGTTGGGGGAGAGGATGGAAGAGGAGGGTGCAGAGGTTCAGGAACCATGGAGAATGATGAGAAAGCTCAGTGGCTGGGTCCAACAGTCTCTTTAGAAAATGTAATTCAATCTACTTCTCCTTGGCTTTGTATCTGCAACTGTTTGAAGTTATGTAAATATTTTCTTCTGTTTAACATCTTAACTTTTCTTTCCCATGCTCATGTTCTCATAATGAATACATTGTTATCAAAATAAATTTATGTTAAAAAAGAATGAATTTGCTGCTACTAATTCCTCTGGAGTATATACCTAGAATTACCCAAGTAGGAAGCAGTCAATTCAAATTAACTGCCACTTGGAGTCCCCGACCCTCAGAAACCACTGCTTGTTTATTCCTTTCCATTGTGTCTTGTTGCTTATGGCATGCCTCTTCTAAGGGTAGTCATATGGGGCTCATGTTATGCTTTAGCTTCAGCTGCCCTGAGGGATTATTTGCATTTTGGAATCTATAGTTTCAGTCAGACCATAATAAGCATAACGTCAAATTTCATTAAAATTAGTCCCGAACTTTTCACATGATGTGATAATAAACAAATAGAATACATTCTACACAATATGCCTTCTACAGTGGAGTTAAAGGAACACATGGGCTGGGTTCATTGGTAATGCCTATAATCCCAGAGCTTTGGGAGGTTGAGTTGGGCTGATCGCTTGAGCTCAGGAGTCTGAGACCAGCCTGGACAACATGGTGAAACTCCATCTCTACAAAAAATACAAAAATATTAGCTGGGCATGGTGGTGGGCACTTGTGGTCCCAGCTACTCTCAAAGCTGGGGTGGAAAGATGGCTTGAGCCAGGGTGGCAGAGGTTGCAGTGAGCCAAGAATGTGCCACTGCACTCCAGCCTGGGTGACAGAGCAAGACCCTGTCTCAAAAAAAAAGGGGGGGCACATATGGTAGGAGAAAATAAGGTAGACAAGCCATTATCAGCCAACTTAAATTCTGTGTTGTTTATCACAAACTGGAATATTTTATATTACATTATTTTATTCACTTTACATTATTCATTCCTTGGCACAACCCTATGAGAATGATATTCTTATTTTTCCCATTTTATACATGAGGAAACTGAAACTTAGATGAGTAATTAGTTCAAAGCCACATAGATAAGAGAGGCTAAGAATTACACTCAGCTCTAATAGCCTTCAGAGTTGAGGCCTGTGAGCATTGCTTATGTGTACAACCTTGAAGGTACTGAAGATCAAAATAAGAGATAAAAAAACAGAAATGAGAGAATATGGAACAATTAGTAAACAATTATATCACATTGCATAAAATAGTTACATGATAATAACTAGACTTTTTAGTTCATAATCCAGACTTATTTTTAAAAATTATATATACAGGGGGAGTAGGACACATCTAACATCACTTTTAAGAAAAGAAAATCCTTGTAACCTCAAAATGGGAGTTTTCTCTGTAACTGAAGACTTAAAAGTTACCTACAGGCTAATAATAGCTTTTAAATGGTATTTATGAGTTTACTCCCCTATATTCATTGACCCTTACTCTCTATCTCCCCCGGGGGATTTTCTTTCTCCTCTTAGCCTCACCTCTTTAGGTATCACCCATCACTGAGATCTTAGCACTTGATCTCTTTTAATTCTTCAGTGTTCATTCATTCAGCTCTCATTACTACGCAGAGACATCCTACGGGAGACCCAATGTGAATGACTTCAAGAGAGATAAGAGTTCCTTCTTTATTAAACAAGATGTTGAGGTTACTACCCTTTCTACATTTCTTAGTTTTTTCTCTTTTCTTTTATTTTTCATCTTAAACTAACCTTGGATAAACTCATTGAACTTTGCCATTCTAAAATCCAGAGATTATATAATCTGGAGAAGGTTATCTGGAGAGAATCCAGGTCCAATACAAGAATCCATACCCTTATGCCTTCAGACAGCATCTGGCAATTGCACAGTCCAATTTTCTTGATTCCATTCGGTCAGTTCTGGAACTTGACTTGGAATGCATTTCCTTGACCATTCTTCAAGTTGCCATCTCAGACTACCAGAAGGCCATCAGGCTCTCTGTCACTTCTCTTTCCCCTGACTCTACCAGCTTAGTTTCCTTTGTACTCTTGTGTTCTTTGCTTAGTTACATTTTAAGTCAAGGAATCATGCTCTATTTTACTTCTGTTCAGAATCTAACACTATGTTGCGGACAGTTGCACCTGGATTCTATCTAGTGAGACCCTCCAAGGGAATTGCAGTTCTAACTTTAGAGAGAACTGCTTGTTTTCAATTTTGGTATCAATTTTATAGCTTTGTATAGATTTAGCCATTGGAGGGGAAAAGATAGAGATATTTTGAAGCAGTGGTCCTATTTTTACAAAAGAAATTATTTTATAATTTTCAGGGTAGGCAAAGTTACTCAAATAAAGTTAAGAACTAAAGAGTAGACACCAAGTGTCCTGCTTCTTTTTAACTTTTAGGCAAATATCCCAATTGTTAGTTTTTATTCATTCTGACATCATATCTGGTGAATAAGTTTTTATTTGTGCATACTGAACATGATGTAGTGACATATGATTAAAGCAAGATTTTATACATAGAACTGTAAAATTTGCAGCAAAAATAAGGCATCAGGCTTTGCTACTTTAAATATATATCCACATAAAACTACTATTTTAGGAAAGACGATTAAAGTAAGGAACAATCAAAAGTGAAAAGATAGCAGCACCTCCCTTTGAAGTGGAAAAAGTCCCGTGGTCTAACTAGGGAGTGCTGACTTGGAAAAATTGGTAGTTTGACACTGTGGAAGAAATAAAATTGTCATGAACAAAGGTGAAGAGGGATTATATTTGTCAAGAAGAGACTCCTTCTGGGTGAACTGTCTGAGGGCTGTGGCATGTCACATCTTGTCTTGGAAAGTTAATGACTAGTAATGTTGGAGGAATAGGTCTTTTGTCAGATCATTATAGAAGTCTAGTTACAACTGCCTTAAGATGTAATGACTGGTTCAGATAAGGGGCCAAAATACTTCAGGTGAAACACAACTCAATCCAATCACCTTTTCCCTGATTAGCAGAGGGAAGCCAAGGCAGTTTTACCTAGAAGGCACTAAGGGTGAGCCCTAGGGCAAGAACACAGAAGCTGCTTTTGGTCCCCAGAAAATGAGGGCTGAAGAGTTTGCTTGGCCCCTGACACTGTGCACGTAGTCAGCTCTGCTTTGCTCAGCCTTGCTCTAGTATGAACAGAGTTGGTTTTGGAATGTACTCATCTTATTTTAAGCATCCTGGAAGAATGGAAAGCAACAATTAACCTAGAAAATTGAATGAGGCTGGATGAAAGGTGTTCTTGTATTAAATGAAATATTTTATTGCTCTTTACAAAAAAGGACAAGATCCCACGCAGTTTAGGTACATATCAGGAAGTCAATAGGAAAACTGTTCCTTTCTAGGAGTTCTAGGGCTCAAATTTAATGCATGGGTACAGTGAAAGAGCATTGGTTTTTTCCTCACCTATTACTGCATCCCAGTTTTGATGTGTGTTTAGATCTCACCTAATGTGAAAAAGGAGAGGACAAGAAAGGCTGCTATTGAGGAAAAACACCAAGAAGCATTATTAGGATGACAAATACTCTTTTAAACTTCATCTTAACTGTTAATTTTAAAGATAATTTTCTCTTGTTTAAAAAAACATCATGCCAGGTGCGGTGGCTTATGCCTCTAATCCCAGCACTTTGGGAGGCTGAGGATCACTTAAGCCCAGTTGAGACCAACCTGGGCAACATGGTGAAACCCCATCTCTACTGAAAATACAAAAACTGGCCAGGTGTGGTGGTGCATGCCTGTAGTTCCAGTTACTTGGGAGGCTGAGGTGGGAGGATGGCTTGAGCCCAGGAGGTGGATTTGCAGTGAGCTGAGGTCATGCCATTGCACTCCAGCTTAGGCCACAGAGTGAGGCAGACTCCATCACACACACACACACACACACACACACACACAAAGAAAGAAAGAAAAAATTTAGCCAGGTGTGGTGATGTGTGCTTATAGTCCCAGCTACTCAGAGGCTGAGGTTAGAGGATGTTTGAACCCAGGAGGTCAAGGCTGTAGTGAGCTCAGATCCATGCTGCTGCACTCCAGCCTGGGTGACAAAGTGAGACCCTGTCTCAGAAAAACAAACAAACAAACAAACAAACAAAAAGGTACACACTTAACATACTGCTTATTACTACCCCAAGTAATCTACAGATTTAATATCAAAATACCAATGATGTTCTTCACAGGATTAGAAGAAATTATTTTTCTTTCTTTTCTTTCTTCCTTCTTCTCCTTTTATTCTTCCTCCTCATCCTCCTTCTTCTTTTTGTAGAGATAGGGTCTCACTATGTTGCTCAAGCTGGTATCGAATTCCAGGGCTCAACCGATCCTCCCACACTGGCCTCCTAAAGTGCTGGGATTGATTACAGGTGTGAGCCACTATGCCTGGCTGAAAAAAATAAGCCTTAAAATTTGTATGGAACCACAAAAGATCCTGAAGAGCCAAAGCAATCCTGAGCAAAAAGAATAAAAATATACTACAAAGCTGTAGTAGCAAAACAGCATGGTACTGGCATAAAAACAGACACATAGACCAATGTAACAAAATGGAGAACCCAGATATTAATCCTCACATTTACAGCCAACTGACTGTTGACAAAGGCACCAAGAACATACATTAGGGAAAGGACAGTCTCTACAATAAATGGTGCTGGGGAAACTGGATGTCCATATGCAGAAGAATGAAACTAAACCCCCACCTCTCACCCTACTAAAAAAATCAATTCAAAATGGAGCTGAGACCTAAATGTAAGATCCAAAACTATAAACTACTAGGAAAAAAAAAAATAAACACACACACACACACACACACAAAGGAAACACTTTAGGACATGGGTCTGGGAAAAGATTTTGTGAATAAGACCTCAAAAACATAGGCAACAAAAATAAACAAATGGGTTATATCAAACCAAAAAGCTTCTGCACAGCCAACGAAGCAATCAATAGATTGAAAAGATAACCTACAGAATGAGAGAAAATATTTGCAAACTATTCATTTGACAGGGGATTAATATCCAGGATATACAATGAATTTAATATCCAGGATATACAATGAACTCAAACATCTCAACCATAGGAAGCAAACAATCTCATTATAAAATGGATAGGTGATCTGAACAGACATTTCTCACTTGATCTTAGCCAAAAGGCCTATAAGCGATGAACAAACATTTTTCAAAAGAAGACATACAAATCGCCAACAAATGTATGAAAAACTACTCAACATCATTAATCACTATGGAAATGCAAATCAAAACAACAATGAGGTATTATTTCATCCCAGTCAGGATGATGATTATCAAAAAGGTGAAAATAGCAAATGCTGATGAAGATGTGGAGAAAAGGAAACTCTCATACACTGTTTGTGGGAATGTAAACTAGTACAGCCACTATAGAGAATGGTATGTAGATTCCTAAAAACACTCCAAATAGAACTGCCATTTGATCTAGCATTCCCACTACTGGGCACCTATCCAAAGGAAAGGAAATTGGTGTGTCAAAGAGACATCTGCACCCACATGTTTATTGCAACACTATTTGCAATAACCAAAACACAGAATCAACCTAGGTGTCCAACAACAAGTGAATGCATGAAGAAAATATGTTATATAAACACAATAGAATACTATTCTACCATAAAAAAAGAATGAAATGCTGTTATTTGTGGCAATATGGATGAACAAAAGGACATTATGTTATGTGAAATAAGCCAGGAACAGAAAATGAAACATCACATGCTCTCATTCATATGTGGAAGTGTAAAATAATTTATTTTGGATTGGTGCAAACCTAATAAAACAGGTTTTGCACCAACCTAATAGAACGGAGGCTGTTAGAGGTTGGGAAGGATGTGAAGGAGGAGATAGGGAGAGATTTATTAAAGGATACAAAATTACAGTTAGATAGAAGGAATAACTTCTAGTGTTCTATACTACTCGTGAACCCAAAATATCTGAAACAGATCTCAGTCAATTTAGAGTTTATTTTGCCATGGTTAAGAATGTGGCCTCAGGAGATCCTGGTGACATGTGGCCAAGGTGGTCAGGGTACAGCATGCTTTTTTTTTTTTTTTCCTTGAGATGGAGTCTTGCTCTGTCTCCCAGGCTGGAGTGCAGTGCCATGATCTCAGCTTGCTGCAGCCTCTGCTTCCTGGGTTCAAGTGATTCTCCTATCTCAGCCTCCCAAGTAGCTGGGGTTATACGCATGCACCACCACGCCCAGCTAATTTTTGTGATTTTAGTAGAGATGGGGTTTCACTGTGTTGGCCAGGCTGGTCTCGAACTCCTGACCTCAGGTGATCCACCTGCCTCAGCCTCCTAAAGTGCTGGGATTACAGGTGGGAGCCACTGCGCCTAGCCACTGCTTGCTTTTACATATTTTAGGGATACATAATACATTAATTAATACATGTAAGATTTACATTGGTTCAATGTGGAAGAGCAGGACAACTGGAGGCAGTGAGGGGTGGGATGGGAGGGCTTCCAGGTCACAGATAGATTTAATCATATTCTGATTGGTTGAAAGAGTTATCACTAGAAAGGAATCTCTGGGTTAAGATAAGTCTTGATTCGATCACGACTGAACTGTATAACCCTTGCCAACCCCTCATTCGGGGCCCAAATCTTGTCTCTTGAATCATTAATTCCTCATCATGTGGTAGATTTCTCAAAACCAAGATTCTTCCCCCTGCCCTAATGAAAAATGACCACACTGGAGATTTCCACTGCTGCAGTTCACCTATCAACTGATTGAAGTCTCCTGAGGCAAGACATCACCCTGAGTTTGCTAAGCCCTATGACTTAAATGATGCCACCGTCTTTGAGGCCAATCCTTACAGCTAAGATTATTTCTGAGATTCTTCTGCCATTTCTGAGCTTGCTTTTTGACAGCTACTGACTTTCCTGCATGCCTCGCAAGTAAGCCTGCACAATATTTTGCAGATGCACAGAATTAGTATTTATTTAGAGCTGTGTTTGGTAGTGGGATTTGGGTAAACTGAACCGCTTTTCTGAGTCTCATTTTAAAATCTGTAACATGAGGAAGTTAAAAAGTTTCTGAGTCCTAAAGTTTAACATGTTAAAAATTATCCTAACCAATGATTTAAATATACTGACAAAGATCAAGATGAGCTCATCAATCTGCTTATCTCTTCAGAACAAAATATTCCTCAGAAAAAAAAATAAAGAAAAACAAAATGAATCTCATAACTTTACTTAAATCAGAATAGGTACTATTGGCAGACTAGAATTTTAAGGAATCCATACAAGCACAAAAGATAGAAGCCAGACAGGATCACACTGATACTCAAAAAAGAATTTCTGCAAAGTTGAGAGTAGACTTGGAATTTTTCATTCATTCATTCATTCACTCATTCATGTATGTATTGATTTAGATATTATGTAAAAAGTGCCTACTACGTGCCAGGCACTGTTTTTAACACTAAGGATAACATAGTGAACAAAACAGAGTCCCTATCTTCATGAAGATTTCAATCTTGTAAGGAAAACACACAAGAAGCAAGCAAATAAACAATAAGCGATATATGCTTGGTAATGATGGTAAGTACTATGAAGAATAAAATAAAGCCGTGTAAGGAATTAGAGTGTGAAGTGTGGCCAGAGGATGCTATTTTTCAATGGGTTGGTCAGCGAAAGCCTCTCTAAGGAGGTGACATTTGAGCAAAGAACTGAAAGAAATATGTGAGCATGCCAAGTGCTCATCTGAAGGAAGAGCATTTCAGGCAGAGTGAACAGTAAGTATAAAGACCCTGATCCAGGAGTGTGTTGGATCAGGTGAATTGAGGACTGAGAAGGTCCCAGTGGCCAAAGCAGAGTGAACACCGAAGGCAGAAGGGACAGATCATTAAAGCCTTCTAGGAAGGCAGGGTAAGGACTTAGGTACACAGAGTTTTGTTCTAAATGTGATGACATGCCAAAAGAGAGTTTTAAGGCACAATTTGACTTGTAGATTTTTTTTTTTTATAAGAGACAGGGTCTCAATGTGTTGCCCAGGTGGGAGTACAGTGGATTATCTACAGGAGTGATCATAGCACACTACAGTCTCCAACTCTTGAGCTCAAACAACGCTCTTGCCTCAGCCTCCAGAGTAGCTGGGGTTACAGGAGTGTGCTACCACAATTTGCATTTTTTTTTCTCAAAAAAAGGATGACTCTTGCTTTTATGTGGAAAATAAAGAACATGAGGGAGGGGGTACAGAAGGAAAGAACTGAAGTAAACAAGCCAGTCAGAGGTTACAGGAAAGGTCCAAGCAGAGATGGTGATGGTTTGTTCTAGGGCAGTAGCCACAGAGGTTATGTACCCAAAAAAAAAAAAAAAATCAGAAATACCTACAATTAATTCTAAACAATTATTTGAACTGGAAATAAAATTAATAAAGTAAATTCCAGATTATTATCACCTGGAATGATACAACATGGCAGTAGTAGGAGAAAGAGGACCAAAGGGAGTGGAATTGATCAAGGGCAGGACACAGATGCTGCTTAATTATAGGAGTTGAAGAAAAATATAAGTAAAATGGTGGTTAAAATTGAAATATTTGTGCGCAGAAGAAAAATCAGATGTATAATTTCTACGCTACTAAAATAAAGAAGAAAGCAACTTAATTTCACAAATGGCAAAAAAGAAAAAAGTAGTAAATCGTATAAAATGGCAGGAATAAATAAAATCACAGTTAATATAAATAAATTAAATCCTTCTAATGAAATAAAGCCCATATATAATTGGGCTTTAAAAATCCAGCTATAGGGCACAGTGGCTCATGCCTGAAATCCCAAAGCACTTTGGGAGGCCAAAGCAGGCAGATCACTTGAGGCCAGGAGTTCAATGCCAGTTTGACTAACACGGAAAAACCCTGTCTCTACCAAAAATACAAAATTTAGGTGTGGTGGCACATGCCTGTAACGCAGCTACTCCGGTGGCTGAGGCACTAGAATCTCTTGAACCCAGAAGGCAGACGGAGGTTGCAGTGAACCAATATCTCACCACTGCACTCCAGCCTGTCTCAAAAGAAAAAAAAATACAGCTATATTGGAACACAGTATCAGCACCACCTGGAAACTCATTGTCAGAATCAACATTTCCTAAGAATCAAGGAGTAGACTTTTGGATAAAGGGCTTTTTCTTTTAGGACCCTAGAAAGTTAAGCAGGGATGTTTGGTATATCTGGGCCCTGACACTTGTGATTTCTCCTGGAGAAAAGAAATGAGTGCTGAAGAATGGGCTAGAAGGTACGCTTATTTCTACTCCTCAGGATATACATTTTGTGCCTTTTTGAACTTAGTTTTTCCATGTATTTATTTTTTGCTTATTTTTTAAAAAAGGCAGTTGAGTAAATTGTTCACTCAAATAATTAATATGTTTAAAATAACATTTTGGGGAAGTTATCACACATATAAAATTATGTGATTTTTGACAAAGGTGAAATTCAGTAGCGAATGGATGAGTTTTTGAGTAGATGGTTCTGGAGCAATTGGATATCTATATGGAAAAAATGAACCCTGACCCCTTCCTCACATTATTCACAATATTAATTAAAAATAGATCAAAGACCTAAATGTGAAGAGTAAAACAATGAAACAAACTCTAGAAGAAAACAGAATATCTTCATGTCCTTAAGATAGGCAATGTTTTCTGGCTGGTCACGGTGGGGCCTATAATCCCAGCACTTTAGGAGGCCGGGGTGGGCGGATCACGAGGTCAGGAGATTGAGACGATCCTGGCTAACATGGTGAAACCCCATCTCTACTAAAAAATACAAAAAAATTAGCTGGGCATAGTGGCTGGCACCTGTAGTCCCAGCTACTTGGGAGGCTGAGGCAGGAGAATGGCATGAACCCCAGAAGCAGAGCTTGCAGTGAGTGGAGATCGGGCCACTGCACTCCAGCCTGGGTGACAGAGCGAGACTCCGTCAAAAAAAAAAAAAAA
>NW_012115488.1:6927493-6945408 GCF_000951035.1 Colobus angolensis palliatus | reverse complement strand
CTTTTACTGTGCAGAAGCTCTTTAGTTTAATTGAATCCCATTTGTCTATTTTGGCTTTTGTTGCCATTGCTTTTGGTGTTTTAGTCATGAAGTCCTTGCCCATGCCTATGTCCTAAATGGTATTGCCTAGGTTTTCTTCTAGGGTTTTATGGTTTTAGGTCTAACATTTAAGTCTTTAATCCATCTTGAATTAATTTTTATATAAGATGTAAGGAAGGGATCCAGTTTCAGCTTTTTACATATGGCTAGCCAGTTTTTCCAGCACTATTTATTAAATAGGGAATCTTTCCCTATTTCCTTGTGTGTGTGTGTGTGTGTGTGTGTGTGTGTGTGTGGTTTGTCAAAGATCAGATGGTTGTAGATGTGTGGCATTATTTCTGAGCCCTAAGTTCTGATCCATTGGTCTATATATCTGTTTTGGTACCAGTACCATGCTGTTTTGGTTACTGTAGACTTGTAATACACTTTGAAGTCAGGTAGCCTGATGCCTCTAGCTTTGTTCTTTTTGTTTAGGATTGTCTAGGCAATGCGGACTCTTTTTTGGTTCCATATGAACTTTAAAGTAGTTTTTTCCAATTCTGTGAAGAAAGTCATTGGTAGCTTGATGGGGATGGCATTGAATCCATAAATTACTTTGGGCAGTGTGGCCATTTTCATGATATTGATTATTCCTATCCAAGAGCATGGAATATTCTTCCATTTGTTTGTCTCCTCTTTTATTTCCTTGGGCAGTGGTTTGTAGTCTCCTTGAAGAGGTCCAGCACAATCTTTGTAAGTTGGATTCCTAGGTATTTTATTCTCTTTGTAGCAATTGTGAATGGGAGTTCACTCATGATTTGGCTCTCTGTCTGTTGTTGGTGTATAGGAATGTTTGTGAATTTTGCATATTGATTTTGTATCGAGATTTTGCTGAAGTTGCTTATCAGCTAAAGGAGATTTGGGGCTGAGATGATGGGGTTTTCTAAATACACAATCATGTCATATGCAAACAGGGACAATTTGACTTCTTTTCCTAACTGAATACCCTTTATTTCTTCCTCTTGCCTGATTGCCCTAGCCAGAACTTCCAACACTATGTTGAATAGTAGTGGTGAGATAGGGCACCCTTGTTTTGTGCTGGTTTTCAAAGGGAATGCTTCCAGTTTTTACCCATTCAGTATGATATTGGCTGTGGGTTTGTCATAAACAGTTTATTATTTTGAGATATGTGCCATCAATACCTAGTTTATTGAGAGTTTTTGTCATGAAGGCCTGCTGGATTTTGTCAAAGGCCTTTCTGCATCTACTGAGATAATCATGTTTTTTTGTCACTGGTTCTGTGTATGCGATGGATTACTTTTATTGATTTGCATATGTTGAACCAGTCTTGCATCCCAGTGATGAACCTGACTTGATCATGGTGGATAAGATTTTTGATGTGCTGCTGGATTTGGTTTGCCAGTATTTTACTGATGATTTTCGCATCGATGTTCATCAGGGACATTGGTCTAAAATTCTCTTCTTTTGTTGTGACTCTGCCAGGCTTTGATATTAGAATGATGTCGGCCTCATTAAATGAGTTAGGGAGGATTCCCTCTTTTTCTATTCATTGGAATAGTTTCGGAAGGAATGGTACCAGCTCCTGTTTGTACCTCTCGTAGAATTCAGTCGTGAATCCATCTAGTCCTGGACTTCTTTTGTTTTGTAGGCTATTAATTATTGTCTCAATTTCAGAGCCTGTTATTGCTGTATTCAGAGATTCACCTTCTTCCTGGTTTAGGCTTGGGAGAGTGTATGTGTCCAAGAATTTATCCCTTTCTTCTAGATTTTCTAGTTTATTGGCATAGAGGTGTTTATAATATTCTCTGATGATAGTTTTCATTTCTGTGGGATCAGCAGTGATATCCCATTGATCATTTTTTATTGCATCTATTTGATTCTTCTCTCTTTTCTTCTTTATTAATCTTGCTAGTGGTCTATCAATTTTGTTGATCTTTTCAAAAAACCAGCTCCTGGATTCATTATTTTTTTGAACGGTTTTTTGTGTCTCTATCTCTTTGAGTTATCTGATCTTAGTTATTTCTTGCCTTCTGCTAGCTTTTTGTTTTCTCTTGCTTCTCTAGTTATTTTAATTGAGATGTTAGGGTGTCGATTTTAGATCTTTCCTGCTTTCTCTTGTGGGCATTTAGTGCTATAAATTTCCCTCTACACACAGCTTTAAATGTGTCCCAGAGATTCGGGTACGTTGTGTCTTTCTTCTCATTGGTTTCAAAGAACATCTTTCTATCTGCCTTCATTTCGTTATTTACCCAGTAGTCACTCGGGAGCAAGTTGTTCAGTTTCCATGTAGTTGTGCGATTTTGAGTGAGTTTCTTAATCCTGAGTTCTAATTTGATTGCACTGTCATCTGAGAGACAGTTTGTTGTGATTTCTGTTTTTTACATTTGCTGAGGAGTGTTTTACTTTCAATTATGTGGTCAATTTTAGAATTAGTGCAATGTGGTGCTAAGAAGAATGTAAATTCTGTTGATTTGGGGTGGAGAGTTCTGTAAATGTCTATTAGGTCTGCTTGTTGCAGAGCTGAGTTCAGGTCCAGAATATCCTTGTTAACTTTCTGTCTCATTGATCTGTCTAATATTGACAGTGGGGTGTTAACATCTCCCATTATTATTGTGTAGGAGTCTAAGTTTCTTTTTAGGCTGCTAAGGATTTGCTTTATGAATTTGGATGCTCCTGTATTGGATGCATATATATTTAGGATAGTTAGCTTTTCTTGTTGAATTGATCCCTTTACCATTATGTACTGGCCTTCTTTGTCTCTTTTGATCTTTGATGGTTTAAAGTCTGTTTTATCAGAGACTAGGATTGCAACCTCTGCTTTTTTATCTTTCCATTTGCTTGGTAGATCTTCCTCCATCCTTTATTTTGAGCCTATGCATGTCTTTGCACATGAGATGAGTCTCCTGAATGCAGAACACTGATGGGTCTTGACTCTTTATCCAATTGCCAGCCTGTGTCTTTTAATTGGGGCATTTAGCCCATTTACATTTAAGGTTAATATTGTTATGTGTGAATTTGATTCTGTCATTAATGTGTTCACGGGTTATTTTGCCCATTAATTGATGCAGTTTCTTCATAGCATCGATGGTCTTTACTATTTGGCATGTTTTTGAAGTGACTGGTACTGGTTGTTTCTTTCCATGTTTAGTGCTTCCTTCAGGAGCTCTTGTAAGGCAGGCCTGGTGGTGACAAAATCTCCCAGCATTTGTTTGTCTGTAAAGGATTTTATTTCTCCTTCACTTATGAAGCTTAGTTTGGCTGGATACAAAATCTGGGTTGAAAATTGTTTTTTTTAAGAATGTTGAATATTGGCCCCCACTCTCTTCTGGCTTGTAGAGTTTCTGCCAAGAGATCTGCTGTTAGTCTGATGGGCTGCCCTTTGTGGGTAACTCGACCTTTATCTCTGGCTGCCCTTAACACTTTTTCCTTCATTTCAACCTTGGTGAATCTGACAATTATGTGTCTTGGGGTTGCTCTTCTTGAGGAGTATCTTTGTGGTGTTCTCCGTGTTTCCTGAATTTGAACGTTGGCCTGCCTTACTAGCTTAGGGAAGTTCTCCTGGATAATATCCTGAAGAGTGTTTTCCAACTTGGTCCATTCTCCCATCACTTTCAGGTACACCAATCAAATGTAGGTTTGGTCTTTTCACATAGTCCCATATTTCTTGGAGGCTTTGTTTATTTCTTTTTCCTGTTTTTTCTCCAATCTTGTCGTGTCACTTTTTTCATGAGTTTGATCTTCAATCACTGAACCCTTTCTTCCACTTGATCAAATCAGCTATTGAAGCTTGTGCATGCATCACGAAGTTCTCATGCCATGGTTTTCAACTCCATCAGGTCATTTAAGGTCTTCTCTACATTGTTTATTTTAGTTAACCATTCGTCTAATCTTTTTTCAAGGTTTTTAGCTTCCTTGCAATGATTTTGAACATCCTCCTTTAGCTCGGAGAAGTCTGTTATTACCATCCTTCTGAAGCCTACTTCTGTCAACTTGTCAAAGTCATTCTTTGTCCAGCTTTGTTCTGCTGGTGGCAAGGAGCTGCGATCCTTCGGAGGAGAAGAGGTGCTCTGATTTTTAGAATTTTCAGCTTCTGCTCCGGTTTCTCCCCATCTTTGTGGTTTTATCTACCTTTGGTCTTTGATGTTGGTGACCTACAGATGAAGTTTTGGTGTAGATTACCTTTTTGTTGATGTTGATGCTATTCCTTTCTGTTTGTTAGTTTTTCTTCTAATAGTCAGGTCGCTCAGCTGCACGTCTGTTGGAGTTTGTTGGAGTTTCACTCCAGACCCTGTTTCCCTGGGTATCACCAGCAGAGGCTGAAGAATAGCAAATACTGAAGAACAGCAAACATTGCTGACTGATCCTCTAGAAGCTTCACCCCAGAAGGGCAGCCGCCTATATGAGGTGTCTGTCAGCCCCTACTGGGAGGTGTCTCCCAGTTAGGCTACATGGGGGTCAGGGATCCACTTGAGGAGGCAGTCTGTCCGTTCTCAGAGCTCAAATGCCGTGCTGGGAGAACCACTGCTTTTTTCAGAGCTGTCAGACAGGGACATTTAAGTCTGCAGAAGTTGTCTGCTGCCTTTTGTTCAGCTATGCCTTGCCCACAGAGGTGGAGTCTAGAGGCAGTAGGCCTTGTTGAGCTGCGGTGGGCTCCACCCAGTTCGAGCTTCCCAGCCGCTTTGTTTACCTACTCAAGCCTCAGTAATGGTGGACACCCCACCCCCAGCCAGGCTGCTGCCTCACAGATCGATCTCAGACTGTACTAGCAGTGAGCAAGGCTCCAGGGGCATGGGACCCAATGAGCCATGCACAGGAGAGAATCACCCTGTCTGTCAGTTGCTAAGACCTTGGGAAAACTGTAGTATTTGGGCAGGGAGTGTCCCATTTTTCCAGGTAGACTGTCATGGCTTCCCTTGGCTAGGAAAGGGAAATCCCCAGACCCCTTGCACTTCCCGGGTGAGGTGATGCCCCGCCCTTCTTCAGCTTGCCCTCCCTGGGCTGCTCCCACTGTCCAACCACTCCCAGTGAGATGAACCAGGTACCTCAGTTGGAAATGCAGAAATCACCCATCTTCTGTGTCTATCATGCTGGGAGCTGCAGACCTGAGCTGCTCCTATTTGGCCATCTTGGAATACCCCCGGCAATGTTTTCTTAAATACGAAAAGCACTAACCATGAAAGAACAGTTTGATCAAATAGATTTCATTAAAATTAAAAACTTCTGTTCACTGAAACACATCATTAAGAGAGTGAGCAATAATCTACAGATTAGGAGAAGAAAAATATAAAACAACTATTCACATATGACTTGTACCCAAAATACATAAAACTTGACTACAAATCAGTAAGAGAAAGAAAACTCAATGTTTTAAGAAATGAACAAAAGATTCAAGTAGGCCTTTCATAAATGTAGATATTTAAACAGCCAACAAGCAAATTAAAAAGAATTCAATATCATTGTTTATCAGGGAACTGAAAATTAAAACCATATGCAGATTCCATTACATACTTTCAAAATCAGCACTACTACTTCTATACATTGTTGGTGGGGTTTAAATGGGTACAACCACTCTGTTCCTCCCATTTCTATATCCCCTATACCCATTAGCAAATTTTCATTCTGCAACAAAATTCCTTTGCCTAGCACAAGGTGATAGTTGTTTTTGTTTGTTTGTTTGTTTGTTTTTTTTACATAGCTTTTCCTTTCTAGTTCAACTGGCAAATACCAAGGATATAATAAAAACTAAACTTATAAATCTGTACCAGCCTCCTTCCTTATCTATTCATCCTATCTTTACTTTCCTTGGTTCCTTACTACAAGACAAAGTGGCCTGTGTTTCCTCACTTATCATGGAGATACCCTTAATCTAGTATGTCTAGTTTAACAGGTACATGATCTGTGTATATTGATGAAATAATTACTACTAGAGAGTACACATGGAGAGCTCCCCCAAAACTGAAAACTTAAATTTTTTTTATTACTTTCAAGGCACTTTGTATATACTAATCACTTTATAAACAGGGAATGAATTTGGCATAATAGTAATCAGACAAAAACTAAAGACCAGAATATTTAGGGAAGCAAAGTTGCTCTCACATTCTTGGTATGAAAAGATAATGATCCTCCAATTTTGTCTGAGTGTCCCTTCATTTTACCTCATCATAGGTAACATGTTTCCTTTCTTCTACTATAGATGTTCAGAACAGCAAATTTTAAAAAAAAAATCCACTTCTTTTTCTCTTTTTCCTCATAGTCTTTACACATTGAAATCACTGTTTTCCATGGCCAGAGATTTCCTGCTAGCCTCTCTTCAAAAGTAGTCTGTGCTCTTCCAACCTTTTCTCTCCACAGCACCCCTACAGTCAAATCCGAACTTCAGGAGCCAGTATTACCTCTTAGTCTTGGTCCTTTCAGGAAATTCACTTTCAGGAAAAGGATTTGATAGAGAATTCACTTTTTTTCCACAGGTGACTGCTTTAAGGAATTATCTTTTAACATCTTTTAAATTATGTTTTAAAATGAATTTCTGATGGTGGAATTTTAAAGTCTGACAAACTAGTAGAGGGATGGTGGTTGGATTTTTAGGTTAGTAACCTTCCCTCTAACCTTCCCTCTGCCCCTTATAGCTATAACACACAATCTTTTTTCCAGTAAAGCTAGTTCTGTTTTCAACAGACTACAAAGTATAGCTATCTGATCTGCCCTTAGTCCCATGTAACTTTGATCTATTTTCTTTCAGAGGTATCTCCTTCTCAAAAAGCCAGGAGGAACTGGCAAAGAGTTGAAAAGAGTTCTTTTTTTTTCACCCAGACTGAAATGACCTAAGTTGCAAGGACTGGGTGATCTCAGTTTCTTTGCAAAGTACAAAGTGTTGTTTTTCGTGGTTGGTAGTAAACAAAGAACAGAATGCATCACTGGTAACACTTAACCAAAAACAACTCTTCAGTTTATGACCTATTGCCTAAATCAATGGCAGCTTACAATGGACACGTCTGTAAGTGGAGACCCTGAATATAATAAAATGCTAACATTCACAACTTCTGTAAAAAGCATTAGCAACAAAATAAATCCAACTATTGCTGCCTTTGCACTGAGCATGAACATTTCTACTGCATGCACTGAACATTTCTACTGTTAATAAGAAAGAACATCATCTCAATAGCTTCTAATATATAATGTTCAAATTTATAAACCTATTGCTTTAGTATTTTAAAGTCAGAGCCTTAGTGTGGAAAGTCTATAGCCCAAAGAGATCAATAGCATTTTGTATGATGTTAATATGTTACCATTATTTGAGGTTCAAATAAAGATTAATAAAGGAATCCCAAAAATTAATAGCCAAAGCAAAAATTTATAGAGAGATGGTGGACTCAACTCTTTGTGATGCATTACTAAAAGGTAGGTATAGAACTCTTTGAGGCTCTCTCTCTTTAAATATAAAACCTGCTCCTTTGGTCTCTTTGTATAAATAGTAAATACCAAATAAACATCAGTGATGTGGGGGTTAACATTAGCATCCTTATACCTAAGTCAATATTGCACCACCTAAAAATAATTATATGCTCCCACCCTCAGTTTGTGTCTTCGACATATCTTCTTGTTTCTTACACAGACACTTGAAATTTGGCATCTACAAGTAAAGAATGAATTTACCCAAAACAGGTGGCCATGGCCTAAGGAACTAGTATGACAAATTGACTAAGGATGTTAATAATCATACTTGTAGCTATCATATATGCATAAAGTACTTGCTGTGTTAAGGACTGTTTTAAGCCCTTAATGTATACTAGCTCATTTAATCCTTTCAAAACTCTATAAACTAATTATCATTCCCAATTTACAGACAACAAATAGAAGGAAAAATGAGATAAAATTGTTCCTATCATTGCAGTTAGGAACTGCCAGAATGTGAAACTAGGCACTCTCACTCTGAAGCGACATTAGTAGCCACCTGAACTATTTAAATTACTCAATCAGTTATTCATATTTTCATCAAATATTTATCAAATATGCACTACGTTTTCAGCACGGTGGTAGACTCCAAGGCATATATGAGTGAGTGATATGAGATATGGTACCTACTTTTATAGAATGTAAGGCCTAGCAGTCACCATGAACATTAATCAAATTGTTACACAAACAAATGTAAAATTGCAATGTTACTGGTACACAAAGGAGGGATGTATGATGCTATGAGAATCAATCAGGGAGATTAGGGAAAGTCTTGCTGAGGAACTCACTACGCACTAGATATGAAAGATAGGCAGACTTAAACTAGACAAAGAGGAAGAGGACATTTCAAGGCAGAGGAAACACCGTGTACAAATTCTCTGTGGTAAGTGGGAACAGAAAGAGTACTAGTAATTGAAAAAAGGCCAGTGTGAGGTGGGATCACAGAGAGTGAGAGAAAGAAGAGTACAAGACAAGGCTGGAAAGGTTTTATAGGTCATGGTAACTTACATCTTTGCCTCATTTTTCAAGCACTGAAAGATTTTATATTATTTTATTATTTTTATTCTTAATTTTTTAGAGATAGAATCTTACTCTGTCACCTGGGCTGGAGTGTAGTGGCATGATCATGGCTCACTGCAGCTTCGAACTACTGGGCTCAAGCAATACTTCCACCTCAACCTCCCTAGTAGCTAGGACTGCAGGGCTGTGCCACCACTCCCAGCTAAATATTTTATTTTATTTTTTTATTTTTATTTTATTTTTTTTTTGAGACAGTCTTGCTCTGTTACTCAGGCTGGAGTGCAGTGGCATGATCTCGGCTCACTGCAAGCTCCAGCTCCCTAGTTCACATTATTCTCCTGCCTCAGTCTTCTGAGTAGCTGGGACTACAGGCGCCCACCACCATGCCTGGATAATTTTTTTTTTTTTTTGTATATTTAGTATAGATGGGGTTTCACTATGTTAGCCAGAATGGTTTCAATCTCGTGACCTCGTGATCCGCCTGCCTCGGCCTCCCAAAATGCTGGGATTACAGGTGTGAGCCACCGTGCTCAGCCTAAATCTTTTATTTTTTAGAGATGAGATCAGTCACTGTGTTGCCCAGGCTGGTCTCAAACTCCTGGGCTCAGGTGATTCTCCTGCCTTAGCCTCCCAAAGTGCTGGGATTACAGGTGTGAGCCACCATGTCCAGCCCGAGCACTGAAAGATTTTAAATGGGGGAAATTACATAAATAGGTTTGTATTTTTAAAAGACTCCTCTAACTTTAATGCTGACAATAGGATGGAAAAAGACCAATGAATATGCATAAATGAGTTAAAAGGTTATTGTAATAGACCAAGTGACAGATGACTGGACTGGAGTGAAGAGGGTGATAAAGAGAAGTAGACTGAATCGAGCTATCATAGGCTTGACTTTTTTATCATAGAAAAACCAATAGGGCTCTTTTGCAAAACGATCTAAGCAAGTTTGGTCACACATGACTATTTTGTTTCTTTTTGACAGGTAAAGGTAGTCACCAACTGTTGAGTGGAAGGGTTGGCTACTAAGTTACGATAAAACAAGTCTTGGGCCAAATTCTGTTGTACACACAAATATTTAAAAACTATGGCTAAGTGTGGTGGCTCATGCCTATAATGTCAGCACTTTGGGAGGCTGAGGTGGGCAGATGACTTGAGGCCAGGAGTTCAAGACCAGCCCGATCAACATGATGAAACCTCGTCTCTGAAAAAAACACAAAAATTAACTGGATGTCCTGGCCCACGCCTGTAATTCCAGCTACTCAGGAGGCTGAGGCAGATAATCGCTTGAACCTGTGAGGCGGAGGCTGCAGTGAGCCGAGATCGTGCCACTGCACTCCAGTCTGGAAGACAGAATGAGACTCGTTGTCTGAAAATAAAAAATAAACAGTTATTGACAGGGATTCATACACACAACAATTCATATAATCTCTTCAATAAACTCAATTAACATCGAATTCTCTCTTTCATGTATTAGTTATCCATTGATGCGCAACAAATTACCCTAAAATTTAGTGACTTGAAACAACAATAAATATTTATTATATCAGAATTTCTGTAGGTCAGGGATTTGAGAGTAGGTTGGCTGAGTAGTTTTGGTTCAGGGTCTCTCATGAATCAAGATGTAGGCCAGAGCTGTTGTTACCTAAGGCTTAACTGGGACTGGATGATCTGCTTCCAAGATGGCTCACTCACATGACTGATGAATTAATCTTCATGTTTCCAAAATATCTTATTGGTTACACAGACCAGCTCTATTTGATATGGGAAGAGACTATAAAAAGAGATGAACACTAAGGATCACTGGTGTTAGGTCATTGAGGGCCAAGGAGGCTGGCTGTCATATATGACTACCACATGTATGACAGTTCATTTAAGGCAAACACAGCAATATTGAGGCAGGATTTAGGCAACCAGAATCCATGGAATCAATAGCTAGATACAGGACATTTTAGAATCAAACCTTGGATGCCATTCCTAAGGATAAAGATTATGATGCTTACTAGATTTTTACACCCCATTTTGCAAAGGCAGAATGTCTAAAATATATTAGCCAATGCACATACTTTGAACAACACTAATTTCACCAGTGAAAACACATTGCCACATTGCTTATATTAATTATGCTGATTAGAAAAATTATAGTATTGCTCAAGATAAGTATGACTTAAGCCCTTGACATAGCTTTCTCTGGAGTGTGGCCTTTTGATTAAATATTTTCTGACCACACATGGGAATGTGACTTCTTAATTATGGCAAGCAAGTGCACTTATAGCCTAAATTAACACATATAATATCACATACATATATATCCACACAATATCATATTACCTATCATCATTTAGTTGAAAGTAAATTAAAGACATCATAATACCATCCATTATTTAGAAGATGCAACCCATGAGCTAAAGTAACTATCTTAGCCAATGACTATCACCAAATGGGGCTGCTCGTGCTAGATAAAATAACTTACAATGGAAATTACTGAATGGTCATTAGTAAAGCATTCTGGATTGGAATGTGTTACGGAAAAAGCACTTATATTGATTTTTATTTTTGAGGACAAAGCATTTAAGATTATATTATAGGGTTAACATGAGAATTACACAAGTTAATATATTATTTCAAAGCACTTAGAACAAGTGCCTGGCACATACTAAAGTCGTCAGTAAATGTGATGATGATGATGATGATGATGATGGTGGTGGTGGTGTGGTGGTGATCATCTAACAACTTCAGATAGATACATGTCTCTTTATGATTATCAGTTTTACTGAATACAGCTATACTACCCAGATTCCTTTTCAGGGCTGAAAGAGTTCTTTGCTCAGCTTCTGGGAATGACATTGGCTGACAGCTCTCAAAATATCAGCTCCATACAGGAACTGCTCTCAGCCTTACTCAAGGTCACAATCATTTCCAGCAGTCAGCCATTAGATAAATGAGTGGACACTGCTGTACATACAGAGGTTCAACCCCCTGCCTTCATTTGGGATGCCTCTGAAGTGCCACTCTAGCTTCAGAGCCACCCTAGGGTCAGCTTAGGCTTTATTGTAAGTACATCACAGCCAACTTCTCCCTCTACTCAATCCTGCATTTCCCCAGTGTTGATTCTAAGAGTATTCTCAAATAAATATTCCTGCATGCAAATCTCCATCTCAGGGTCTGTTTTCCAGGGAACATGATCAAGCACATCAACGTTATTTAGTAAATTAGAAGGCTGTATAGCTGGGTGTGATGGCTCATGCTGTAATCCCAGTACTTTTGGAGGCTGAGGCAGAAGAATCGCTTGAGGCCAGAAGTTTGAGACCAGCCTGGGAAACATAGTGAAACCTTGTCTCTACAAAATTTTTTTTAAATAATATTTTTTTTTAATTTAAAAAGAAGACTGCATACACAAACGTACCTGGCTGAGCGCAGTGGCTCACACCTGTAATCTCAGCATTTTGGGAGGCCAAGGTGGGTGAATCACCTGAGATCAGGAGTTCGAGACCAGCCTGGACAACATGGTGAAACTCCATCTCTACCAAAAATACAAAAATTAGTCAGGCGTGGTGGTGCGTGCCTGTAATCCCAGCTACTTGGGAGGCTGAGACAGGAGAATCGTTTGAACACAGGAAGTGGAGGTTGCAGTGAGCTGAGATCACGGCATGGAGCTCCAGCCTGGGTGACAAGAGTGAAACTCAATCTCAAAACAACAACAACAAAACAACAAAAATAACAACAACAACAAAAATGTACCCTTTCTATTGTTTGGTACTGATTAACACAAGGTACAAGTTTGAGATAAAGTTATACATGTAATTTAAAATATTATTGATCACTTAGATTAGAAATTTGAGATCTTAAGTTGGTACTAGAGACTAATAGAAAAAGTTATTAATTGAAATGTTTATCACATTAAATATTTTCTTACTGGAAAATTTGAAAATGTACATACAAGTGTTCATCTAATGTATGGGAGCACAAAAAGCCATGAAAACTTTTAACACAACAAACAAAGTTAGCATATAGATTCTGTTTATCAGGATAGGCTAGGGAATAATGCTCATAGTTATAAACTATACAAAAATCTGAGAGGCCTATCACATGACAGTTTCTTATTCAGGCAAATCTGCCAAGAGTGCAGGAGTTTCTCCATGTCAGCCCTTCACATACTGACTCAACATTCCAGATTGCTCCCTTTTTCTGGTGTCTCCATTTCAATGTGATGTCTCAGGGCTCTTTGTTCCAGAAAAGACAGTATGGATGGGCAAATCATACACTGACTCTTATATGCTTTGGTATGGAAGTGATACATATCACCTTTGGTCACTGTCCATTGGTAGAACTAGTCACATGGCCCTGCTCAGCTTGCAGAACTAAGAAATGTAGAATTTTGTGTATCCAGAAAAGAGAGAAAGACTGAAAATATTGGCAAATATTGGTAATATCATTGACAGGGGAAATTATACTGTCCAAGGAAAGCTAATATTTTAGTACCCATAAGGATTGTCTTATTAAAAATCCGCTTTTTATGTTGTTTTTGAGATAGGATCTTACTCTGTCACCCAAACTGGAGTGCAGCAGTGTGATCAGAGATCACTACAGCCTCGACCTCCTGGGTTCAAGCAATCTTCCCGCCTCAGCCTCCCTTGTAGCTGGGACTACAGGTGCATGCCAGCACATCTAGTTATTTTTTAAAAATTTTTTTGTAGATGTAGAGTCTCACAATGTTGCCTAGGCTGATCTTGAACTCCTGGGTTCAAGTGATCCTCCCACCTCAGCCTCCCAAAGTGCTGGGATTACAGGCATGTGCCACCCCCCCCAGCAAAAATTCCTCTCTTGAGACAAACTTTCTGCATAGATTTTATCCTAGAAAAGTAATTGTAAGCTCCTATGTTTATTATGTAATTTGGATGAAAGCAAATGTATTAAGTATATAGACAGACTCAGCAGCTAAAGTAGAATTTAGCAAGGCATGGATAGTCTCTTCAGTTGTAAGATAAACAGTAAAAACAGACCACTTTGAGTGGGGAGTGAAAATTTTGGTATAATTTTTTTTCCAGAGGTTTCCTTGAAAAGATAATTGTAAAATTTAAAAATAAGAATAAAATACAGTCACATGTTGCTTAACAGACAGGAATATGTTCTGAGAAATGCATCATTAGGTGATTTTGTTGTATGAAAATCTTAGAATATACTTACACACGCCTAGATGGTATTGCCTACTACACACCTAGACTGTACAATATAGCTCATTACTCTTAGATTATAGACATAGCATGTTACTGTACTGAATGCTGTAAGCAATTGTAACACAATGGTAAGTGCTTTTGTATCTACATATAGAAAAGATTCAGTAAAAATACAGTATAAAAGATTAAAAATAGAACACCTGTCTAGGGCATTTATCATAAACAGAGCTTGCAGTACTAGAAGTTGTTTTGGGTGAGTCACTGAGTGAGTGGTGAGTGAATGTGAAGGCTGAGGACATTACTGTCCAGTACTGTAGACTTTATAAACACTGTACACTTAGGCTACCCCAAATTTATTTTTTTAAATATTTCTTAAATAATAAATTAATCTTAGCTTACTATAAATTAATTTTTCATGGTTTTGTTCCTTTTTAACTTTTAAAAAATTATTGATATCTAATAAATATACATATTTCTAGGGTACATGCATACAATGTATAAGGATCAAATCAATGTATTTAGGATATCCATCACCTCAAACATTTATTATTTCTTTGTGTTGTGAACATTTCAAATATTCTCTTGCAGCTATCTTTAAATATATAATAAATTATCGTTAACTATAGCCATCCTACATGCTATGGAACATTAGAACTTATCCCTTCTTTCTGTGTGTTTCTACCCTTTAACCAACCTTACTTTACTCACTCCACCACACCCTTCCTAATCTCCAGTAACTTTTTTTCTACTCTCTACCTCCATGAGATCAACTTTCTTAGCTCCCACACGAATGAGATCATGCAATATTTGTCTTTCTGTACCTGGCTAATTGCACTTAACATAACAACCTCCAGTTCTGTCCATATTGCTACAAATGATAGGATTTTGTTCCCTTTTTGTTGCAGAATAGTATGCCATTGTGTATATATAGCACATTTTCTTTATCCACCTGTTGAGGGATGCTTAGTTTGATTTCATACCTTGACTATTGTGAATAGTGCTGCAATAAACAAGGGAGCAAAGATGTCTTTTGATATACTGATTTCCCTTCTGGGAAGATAAATACCCAGTAGTGGGATTGCTGGATCATATGGAAGTTGTATTTTCAGTTTTTTGAGAAACCTCCAAACTGTTTTCCACAATGGCTGTATTGTGTGTGTGTGTGTGTGTGTGTGTGTGTGTGTGTGTGTGTGTGTGTTTGAGATGGAGTCTCACTCTGTCACCCAGGCTGGAGTGCAGAGGCATGATCTCAGCTCACTGCAATCTCCACCTCATGATTCTCCCACCTCAGCCTCCCAAGTAGCTGGGATTACAGGTGGGTCCCACCATGCCTGGCTAATTTTTGTATTTTTAGTAGAGATGGCCAGGCAGATCTTGAACTCCTGGCCTCAAGTGATCTGCCCGCCTTGGCCTCCCAAAGTCGTGGGATTACAGGCATGAGCCACTGCACCTGGCCAATAGCTGTACTAATTTACATTCTCACCAACAGCGTATGTTTCCTTTGCTCTGCATCCTGACCAGCATTTATTTCTTGTCTTCTTAAAAATGTTTAATTAGTAGTATTTTTTTTAGAGATGGGGTCTCATTATGTTGCCCAGGCTAGAGTGCAGTAATCACAGGTGTGATCATAGCACATTGCAGCTCAGATTCCTGGCCCCAACCTTCCGAGTAGCTGGGATCACAGACATATGCCACACCTGACTATTTTTTGCCTTTTTGACAATAGCCATTCTGACTGGGGTGAGATGGTATCTCACTGTGGTTTTGATCTGCATTTCCCTGATGATTAGTGATGTTGGGCATTTTTTCACGTATTTGTTGGCCGTTTGCTTGTTTTCTTTTGAGACATGTCTATTCAGATCCTTCACCCACGTTTTAATGGGATTATTTGTTTTTCTCATGTTAAGTTTCTTACATATTCTGTATATTCGTTCTGTATCAGATTAATAGTTTGCAAATACTTTCTGTCACTCTACAAGTCCTCTCTTCACTCTGTTGATCATTTCCTTTGCTGTGCAGAAGTTTTTTAGTTTAATATAATCTCATTTATTTATTTATTTTTGTTTCTGTTGCCTGTGCTTTTGAAGTCTTAGCCATAAAATCTTTTGCTAGACCAATGTAGACCAATGTCCTGAAGTGTTTCTTCTGTGTTTTCTTTTAGCAGTTTTACAGTTTGGTGTCTTATATTCAAGTTTTAAATTCATTTTTGAATTGACACTTGTATACGCTGAGAGATAGGAGTTTAGTGTCATTCTTCTGTATATGGATATCCAATTTTCCCAACATGATTTATTAAAAAGAATATCCTTTCTCCAATTTATATTCTTGGCATGTTCATCAAAAATCAGTTGGCTGTAAATAGATGGATTATTCTTAGGTTCTCTATTCTGTTCCACTGGCATATGTGTCGTTTTTATACCAAGAATGTGTTATTTGGGTTACTATAGCTTTGTAGTATATTTTGAAGTCTGGTTGGGCAATGCCTCTCACTTTATAATTTTTGCTCAGGAATGCTTTGGCTACTCAGGTCCTTTTGTGGTTCCATACAAATTTTAGGGTTTTTTTTCCATTTCTGTGAATAATTTTTGGGTGTTTTTATAGGGATTGCATTGAATCTGTAGATTACTTTGAATAGTATGGTCATTTTAACAATATTAATTATTTCTATTCATGAACATGAGATATCTTTCTATTTGTTTGTGTCCTTTTCAATTTCTTTCATCAATGTTACGTTGTTTTTGGCATAGAGATATTTTACTGCCTTGGTTACATTTATTTCTAAGTTTTTTTTTTTTTTGGTAGCTATTGTAAATGGAATTGCTTTCTTAATGTATTTTTCAGCTTGTTTGTTATTGGTGTATAGAAACACTACTGATTTTTGTATGTTGGTTTTGTATCCTGAAACTTTACTGAATTTGATTATCAGTTTTTAGAGCTTTTTGGTGGAGTCTGTTTTGTCTTGTTTTGCTTATTAACAGTGTCTTGCTCTGTCACAACCCAGGCTAGAGTGCAGTGGCATGATCATTGCTCACTGCCGCCTTGAACTCCAGGGCTCAAGTGACCCTCCCACCCCAGGTTCACAAGTAGCTAGGACAACAGGCATGTGCCACTGCATCTGGCTAAAGTTTTAAATTTTTTTTAGAGATTGGGGTCTCACTATGTTGCCCAGGCTGGTCTTGAACTCCTGGGCTCAAGTGATCCTCCTGCCTCAGCCTCTCAAAGTGCTGAGATTACAGGCATGAGTCACCATGCTCAGCCTTTTTGGTGGAGTCTTTAGGTTTTTCTAGATACCAGATTATGTTGTCTGCAAAGAGAAAATATATGACCTCCTTTTTTCCAGTTGGATGTCTTTTAATTCTTTCTCTTGCCTGATTGCTCTGGCGAGGACTTCCAGTACCATGTTGAATAAAAGTGGTGAAAGTGGTCATCCTTGTCTTGTTCCAGTTCTTTGCAGAAAGGCTTTCAGCTTTTGCCTGTTCAGTATGATTTTAGCTACGGGCTAATCATATATGACCCTTAATATGTTGAGGTAAGTTCCTTCTACACTTAACTTGTTGAGAGTTTTTATCATGAAGGAAGTTAAATTTTAATAAATACTTTTCTGTATCTGTTGAGATGATCATAAAGTTTTTGTCCTTCATTCTGTTGATATCATACTTATTAATTTGCATATGTTGAACTATGCTTGCATCCCTGGGTAAAGCCCACTTCATCATGGTGTATTATCTTTTGATGTGTTGTAACTTTTTTACTTTATAAACTTTTTATTTTTAAAAACTTTGTAACTCGTTTGTAATAACACAGTTTAAAACACAAATGCAGTGTACAGTTGTATAAAAATATTTGGTTTCTTTATATCCTTATGCTATATGTTTTTTTCCATTTAAAAAGTTTTTAATTTAAAAAAATGTTTTAAATACTGTAATTCCAGCACTTTGGGAGGCCGAGGTAGGTGGACCACGAGGTCAGGAGATCGAGAGCATCCTGGCTAACACGGTGAAACCCTGTCCCTATTAAAAGTACAAAAAATTAGCCAGGCGTGGTGGTGGGCACCCGTAGTCCCAGCTACTTGGAAGGCTGAGGCAGGAGAATGGCATGAACCCAGGAGGTGGAGCTTGCAGAGAGCTGAGATCCGGCCACTGCACTCCAGCCTGGGCGACAGAGGGAGACTCTGTCTCAAAAAAAAAAAAAAAAAAATTAAAAAGATGAGATCAGTCACTGTGTTGCCCA
>NW_012115488.1:6903245-6927443 GCF_000951035.1 Colobus angolensis palliatus | reverse complement strand
CATATCTGGTCCCACTGGAAGTTTTCAGGGGCAACAACACACAGGGAGCTGTCACCTCCTACGGTAACAATGCCTTCTTCTGGAATGCCTCCTGAAAGACCTACCCAAGGCTGCTTAACAGTTAACTTTTTAATAAATATAAGTATAGGAAATATACTCTAAAATAATGATAAAAAGTATAGTATAGGAAATACATAAGCCAGTGACAGTTGTTTATTATTATTATCAAGTATTCTGTATACTGTGGATAATTGTGTGTGCTAGACTTTTATACTAGATTGTCAATGCAGTAGGTTTGTTTACACCAGCATGACTACAAACATGTGCAATGTGTTGTGCTACATTACAATTACTACAATGTCACCAGGTAATAGAAATTTTTCAGCTTCATTATAATCATACAGGACAACCATCTTATATAAGATCAGACATTGACCAAAATATTGTTATGAGGTACATGGCTGAAGTTGTTGTATGTATAAATAAAAGTGAGCTTTGCCTAAATTTAATTCCACATTTAAGCATTTACTTCTTTAAAAAGGACTCTCAGGGCACTGTAGCTCATACCTGTAATCCCAGAACTTTGGGAGGTCAAGCAGAAGGATTGAGTCCAGGGGTTCAAGACCAGCCTGGACAACATAGCAGGACTCTGTCTCAAAAATAAATAAGTAAATAAAATAAAAAGGAGTAAAATTCCCCTGTCAAGTAAGTATACCTCACACCCTTATTTCTATGGCATTCTTCAATAAGAAAAACATTCATATGAGAAACATTCCATATTATAGATTATAAGACACTGCATACCATGAAAAAGGTTCAAACATGAAAATAGTCCATGAAAACAAAAGTGAATGAAGATACAAATTTCCATGCTTTCCAGACCTTAAAAATAAACATACTAATTTATTTTTGGCTTACAGTCCTATATAATTTTATCACATGCAATTGTTTAATATAATGATCACCACAATCAAGATATAAAACTATTCCATCACTCCAAAGAAATTCTCTTATGCTACCCATTCATGGTCACACCCTCCCCACAACCCTAACCTCTGGCACTGCTGATCAGTTCTTCATTGCTGTGATTTTATCATTTTGAGAATGTTATATAAACAGAATCACATAATAGATAACCTTTTGAGACTGGCTTTTCTTTCAGTCAGCATAACAGCCTTGAGATGCACTCAAGTTGTTGTATGTATCAATAGTGTTTTCCTTTTTATTGCTCAGTAAGATTTCGTGATAGGTTTATGCCAGTTTGTTCATTCATCAATTGGAGGACATCTGATTGTTTCATTTTGGGCTATTGCAAATAAAGCTGATATGAACATTTATGTACATGGCTTTGTGTGTAAGTTTTGATCTCTCTAGAATTAATATCCAGTAGTTGTATTACTGGGTTGTACATTAAGTGTATGTTTAACTTTATAAGAAACTGCCAAACTGTTTTCTAGTGTGATGGTATCATTTTACATTAGCATCAGCAATGTATGAGATCTAGTTACTCTGCATTTTGTCAGCACTTGATATCATCAGTACTTTTTATTTTAACCATTCTAACAGGTGTGTGGTGATAGCTCATTGAGGTGCTAATTTGCATTTTTCTAATGGTCAATTATGTTGATATATAATAATGCTTTACACTTACATCATGTTTTACATTTTTGCAAATAATGTTTTAAATATCTCAATTAATCTTCACAAGTACAGTGTGGCTATTTCATTTCATTTCATTTTGAGACACAGTCTCACTCTGTCACCCAGACTGGAGTGTAGTGGCTCGGTTTCGACTCACTGCAACCTCCACCTCCCAGGTTCAAGCAATTCTTGTGCCTCAGCCTCCTGAGTAGCTGGGATTGCAGGTGCCTGCCACAATGCCGGGCTAATTTTTGTATTTTTAGTAGAGATGAGGTTTCACCATGTTGGTCAGGCTGGACTCGAACTCCTGATCTCAAGTGAGCTACCTGCCTCGGCCTCCCAAAGTGCTGGGATTACAGGTGTGAGCCACTGCACCCGGCCCAGGGTGGTTTATTTCAGTGGATAAAAAGCTGATATATAAATCTGGAAGACAGCAAAATGTTGTTACTCCAAAGCAGAATCAAAAGAGTTTAAAACTCAAAAAGAAATGAGGCACTTTAGTCAAAATTCCCCATTTTACAGAGAACTAAGTTCCAGAGGGATTAAATGGTTTCTTGCACAGCTGGAATCACACCCAAAAACCACACTTCCGATGCTTGAATTTCTTCCATAATGTCCTATCAAGGAATTGATAATTTATGCTTGAATCTTTCAAGTGACTGGGAAGCCACTCATTCTTTTGCTCTATTCTTTTTGGATGTGTTTCCTGATATTGAACTGAAATGACATATAAGCAAGTGACTGTCTGCAAGTGTTTTGACATCGAGTTGAAATGGCTTGCTATAGCTCCTGCCAATGGGTCTAGTTCCATCCTCCGAGACCTTCCAGTGGAAGCATGATCACTTTTTAACATGGCAGGACGTCAGATGCCTGAAGACAGTCATCATGATCTCATATATATATATTCCAGGCTAAGCATTTCCATTTCCATTCAATCGTTCTTAAGGTGAGCTTCTTCATCATTCTGCTTGCTTTTATGTAAACCAGTCCTAGATATCTTATGGTGCAAAATACTGAAGAAAATATTCCTAGTAATATAGCCAGAGTATATACATTTTCCAATTATTCATATCTACTGCAAGAAATAATGTAATGTCCTTGCCTTTCACTTAGTACATCATGAGTATTTCTTTGTATCATTAAAAACTATCTGTAAATGTATTTTTAAAATTTTAAGTTGAATCCTTTATTTTAAAATTGTGTTTATTTTTTGAATGTGTTACATGCACATGGCACAAAATTCAAAACATTCAAGAGGTTTTACAGTAAAAAATCATTTTTCCCAGACTTCTAGTTGACTATAACATGCTACTCTATAATGTGACATATTTCAGACACCCGTTTTTTAGAAACATAACTCTTTATGATTATGACACTATCATATGGCTATACTGTCTTTTCAATCATTCATGTTAAACTTTTTTGCCATTTTTTATAAACTTCCTTATATATATAACATTATGAATGTATTTCAGATTATTTTTTTAAAGTAGACTCTTAGAAGAAAATTGCTGCATTTAAATAGTATGGCTTGTGCATAGTAACTTTCCACAAAATTACTATTTTATGTTTGCAACAGTAGTATATGTTTATGGTAAATATTATTTTTTCCAGCTTATTAAATGTCTAAAGGTGTTTCACACATGCCGGTGACTGTCGATATCATACAATTAAATGTGGTTTTTATTTTTTACCAAATATAATGCCTTACAATTAATATTTGTTATATTTTATCTGTTTACGTTTGTTTTATTCACCAGATTTTAAACTCCTGCAGTCCAACATACCTTATTCATATTCTAAAGCCTAACGTAGACTTTTACCCAGGTAGATATTCCATAAATTTTTGACATCTAAATGAGTGAATAAACTTAAAAATCCTACTAGTTTGTTGGACTCTGCCTATATTGTTATGGACTCTCAAAATTTTATTGATTCTAATTATGCCTATATAGAATTTAGCCCAGAGTCAACATCAAGCTGTTCCAAAGTTTGGGAAAAATATTTTCCTTCCTGATTTTGTGAATCAGGTAAAAATTTGATAAATATGGATTCTATGTTTTCATTTAAGTCAATGAAACACAGATGACCCAGGACTGTAATTCTATACTAAAAATCTCTGGAGAAGCTGACTGTCATCTAGGAGTCAGTACCCTTTGGATGCTAAGTCCTTCTCTGACAGTACTACCATCTAGCCTCCCCAGCCTCTCCAACTTACTCACTATGATAAAAAAAAAAAAAAAAGTAACTAATACCTCATTGGCCCAGATAAATATTACTTACTGAATTTTATTGGCTGACTAGTCTAGTAACTCTATCAGGAATCAGGAAGAAAATTAAATTAGACTGAAATAAAATGTTATAGATAAATCGTGCTGTATTCGATTATTACTGCTTTCTCTTACAGATGCTCCCAAAGCATCCTTTAATTATTCCAATTATTCCTTTTAGATTGTTGTCTAGGATCAGCATGGTCCTGGCTGGTTATCAGGGGTGTTAGAGAATCTCAGTTGAATGAATAAAGTCTTAGTCAAATAAAGATGGATTATTTATTTGGGACGGTTTCCATGTGATATGGGTTATCATTTTACATCACTGGAACTCCTGTAGATGTCCATAATCTTTTCTGTATTTCTGAGAGCTTGTGATTAGTTAGATTACTGAAAAAGTACTTTTTCCTATTAATAGTTTGGATAGGGTCGAGTAAAGTATCTGCATACAGACACCTGTGACTCCTGCTACACATGAAGGGGATGGGAAGTGGGAAGCAGTTGTCAATTAAACAAAGACTCTCTCTGATCACATGAAATAATCTTTGGGGGATCTTTGGATATTAGCTTGGCTGCCACATGACTTCCCGGTTCTGGTAACCTCTAGTAACCCTATCAGGTCTATTTCAAACTCTGGCAATCTCTGTCAGAGCAGAGACTGTGGGGTCTGTCATTTGCTCATTCCATTCTGGTTCACATAGTCCAACCAAGAAGTCCCTCAGACTTCCTCTACCCTCCAGCACCCATTTCATTATCTCCCATTCTCTCCAAGCCAGGAAAACCTAATTGTGATGGTTAGTTTTACGTGTCAACTTGACTGTGTTAAGGGATATCCAGATAGATGATAAAGCAGTATTTCTGTGTGCCTTTGCGAAGAAATTAGCATTTGAATCAAGACTGACTAAAAATCTGCTCTACCAATGTTGGTGGGCATCATCCAATTCACTGGAGGCCTGCCCAAATAGAACAAAAAGGGCAGAGAAAAGGTGAATTTGCTTTCTTCTTGAGTTGGGACCTCCATCTTCTCCTACCCTTGGACATCAGAGCTCCTGGTTCTGCAGTCATCAGACTCTAGGACTTATACTAGCATCCCCACCCCACATTCTCAGGCCTTACATTGGGTGTTGAGTTATTGGTTCTCCTGGTTCTCAGCCCTTTGAACTTGAACTTAATTACACCACTGGCTTTCCTGGTTCTCCAGCTTGCAGATGGCAGATCTTAGGTTTCTGTGATTGAGACAATTCCTATAATAAATTATCTATCTATCTATCTATCTATCTATCCATCCATCCATCTGAAAAAGATAAGCTGAGGTACAATAAAATTTTAAATAGTTTATTTGAGCAAACAGTGATTCACTAATTGGGCAACTCTAAACCAGAAGTGGTTTGGGAGCTCTGCTGAAGGAATGCAGTGGGGAGGATTTTATAGGAGGAACAAGAAAGCAAAGACAATATTTGATTGGTTACAGTTATATCATTTCCATCTTTGGTCATCCTCTTGGAAAGTCCCTAGCTACATAATTATAAAGCTGCTTCTGACTGATGGAGCTTAAGTTCTGTGTTATATTCATTTACCGTAAATAGCTCAAGTTAAGTTTTAGATTATGTTTGCAAATCAAGCAAGGTTAACTTATGAGGCCTAACTGGGTGTGTCTGCACAGAGATTCTTTGGGCTTGGTCTCCATTTTTAATTTGCTTTAACAACATGTATCATTCCACTAGCTTTGCTTCTCTGGAGAACCCTAATACACAAGTCTCTTAGAGATATTACTGTATTCTCTTTGAACTCTGTGTATTAACTTTATAGGGCTTCTGTAACAAATTACCACAAACTGACGGCTTAAAACAATAGAAATTTACTCTCTTAGTTCTGAGGCCAGAAGTCCAAAATCAATGCATTAGCAGGGCTGTACTTCTGTGGGAGGATCAAAAATCTGTTCTTGGCCTTCTCCAGCTTTAGTGGCTGTCAGCATTCCTTGATTTATGATCACATTACTCCATTCTCTGCCTCCACGGTCACAACTACCCCCTCCTCTTCTCCATGTCTTCTCTTCTGTCATATATGAATACATGTCATTGGCTTTACAGTCCACCAGATGATCCAGGATGATCTCCTCATCTCAAGGTTCTTAATTACATCCGCAAAGACCTTTTTATCCAAATATGGTACCATTCACAGATTCCAGGATTAGGAGGAAGGCTTACCTTTTGCAGGGGCCACCATTCTACCCCTACATCTTACCTAAGAATACAGGTTTTTCTTCTTTCAAGCTTTGCCTCTTGAAGCTCTGAAGAAATTTAAGACTTGTTCTTTCCTCATCACCTTAGCTTTGAAGACTTATGTCTCCATTTTAAGCATGCCTTTGGCAAATTCAGTCTATTCTTTTGTTTCAGCTGATTTCTTTTTTTTTTCTTTTTTGAATTTCTTCTTCTTTTGGTTAAATGACACCAATGGGCAAAAAAGTTACTTAGTAAAAAAAAAAAAAAAAAAAAAAAATTCAGGGATTGAGATTTCCACTTTTCAACCTGAAGGCAGATGTTTTCCCATGTTTAGTGTTCTATTACATTTTCCATAATTCCTCAAAGTTGAGTACCACTGTTCTCAGATCTCATTTGTACTTTATTTTTTTTTTCTGAGACGGAGTCTCGCTCTGTCGCCCAGGCTGGAGTGCAGTGGCCAGATCTCAGCTCACTGCAAGCTCCGCCTCCTGAGTTTAGGCCATTCTCCTGCCTCAGTCTCCCGAATAGCTGGGACTACAGGTGCCCACCACCACGCCCGGCTAGTTTTTTGTAATTTTTTAGTAGAGATGGGGTTTCACCATGTTAGCCAGGATGGTCTCGATCTCCTGATCATTTGTACTTTTTACCCCAAAGCCTGTAATGTAAAACACTCAGAGCAAATGTTATAATCTAAATTCAAACTGTTAAGTACTCTCTTAGAAAATTTTTTCCCTTAATTAGGAACAGTATTGCTTTCTGTCAATATCTGTAATATGCTTTTGAGTAACATTAACAAGTTGCTATTTGTTGTGAGCCTGGCTCAGTGTTTTGAATGTATTACTTCTATTAATGAGAACAACCCTATGGGAAAGGCATCGCTATGTCCATTTTACAGATGGGGAAAAGGATACCCAGAATAATGTAACTAGTAATGTTGTCAAAGACAAAATTTCAACAAATGTAAAGATCTAATTGGTTTTTATTAGTGATTCTAGAATTGGGCAGCATCTCATTCTATAAAATAGAATAGTGCTTCAGTAAGTTGAGCAGAGGAAGTGGACTTTATAGGGAGAAAGGGCTAAAGAAAGCAGAACTAAGGAATAAAAAGTGTATTGATCATTTCAAAACGTTACTTTCCTTATAGGGTTAAAAAAGAGGGGACTTCCTTATCACACTGATTAAAATTGGCCTGTTTGGAGATTTGGTTGTTTTTTCTCTCCTGATTTCTTGGAAGGTCAGATAAACAACTTAGTTTTGGTTTGGTGACCTGGAGTTTTAGTATGAGTGACTCCATTTTGGTTTGGTCTGGAGGGGCCTCGTGCAGGAGCCCAATCCAAAACAATAGCCTCCCATAAATTTTGTTAAAGTGTTGAAACAGAATTAAACCTAGGTTTGCCTGGCCCCACAAACACATGTTCTTTCGATGATGTCAACCCACTTTTCTAGTTTCCTTTGTAGAGAATGAAGCAAATAGTAGTTAAGGAGTTCTTCCTCTGTCACCTGTAACCTTACAGTAGAAGCTGCTAGTGGGCGTTTCCATTTCTTGATCTTCTGGTTCTGAACAGAATTTTAAAAGGCCTGATCTTTGTCCTTCCTTAGCATTTTTTGCAAGTCTCACCTCATTTGGGGGTTTCAGGTTTCTTGACACTATCCTTTAGGGCCCATGTTACCTTCTTATAATTATCCTTGGTATGTGGTTGCTTTCTCCCAAGGTTTCTGTCACTTCCAATTAGCCAAGCAATTCCTCCTTGTTGGTCAGAATTAGGTTCCCAGTTGCTCTGCTGGGACGTTAAATCATGAGAAAGGCAAGTCAAAAACTTGTCAGATGTTTTTGATTTTAGCCCAATAAAACTTTTAACGTGGTCCAGCTATTTAAATTTTCTTTTTTGTTTGTTGCATTGCTATAGGTATTGACAAATAGTATACTGAGGGCATTGTGTTATCAACAATTCCTTTATGGAGAATTGCAATGTAGCAATATATATTTGAAACCAGTTTTTGTTGTTTTTGGAAGCGGTCTCACTTTGTTGCCCAAGCTGGAGCGCAGTGGCACGATCATGGCTCATTACAGCCTCAACTTCCCAGGCTCAAGCCTTCTTCCTGTCTCAGCCTTCCAAGTAGCTGGTACCACAGGTGTGAGCCACTATGCCTAGTTAATTTTGTAATTTTTTTGTACTGGTGGGAGTCTCACTATGTTGCCCAGGCTGGTCTTGAACTCCTGGCCTCAAGCAATCCTCTCACTTTGGCCTCCCAAAGTACTGGGATTACAGGCCCGAGCCACAGTGCCCAGCTGAAATTAGTTTTAAGTCTTTTGTATAAAACACTAAAGCAGTTCCAAGCTTCCCATTGTCTATATGTACACATGGCTATTTTAGCACATTCCCATTTGTTAGCCTCCACTCAAGTTTGCCATGTGGAAAAATATTTTCTAATAAACTAATCTATTTGTATATCACATCTTGAGTGTAATCCCAAATCAGAAAATAGGAAATGGGATGGGGAATATGACCTCTTTGAAGCAAAACATGTCAGAAAGTCTATGAATAAGATCATAAAGTAGAGGGCCATGAATTGAGGTGGGAAAAATATTATAATTCTTGCTAACTTCTAAGTAAGATTTAGGATTTCTTTCCATTGTGAACATATGCAAAAAACCACAGTGTTATTACAACTATTTTGGTGACTTTTTCACTTACAAAAATCACAAACATTTTCCTATTACATTACTATATTTGTAGATATCTCAAGATACAATTAGTATTATTTCAAAATTATACATTAGACTTGCTAGATTTTATTTAATGCAATAATAAAAAGTACATGTATAGTACACATTAAATATTTTGATTAACATATTTTAGTATAATTGATTTTATTTATAATCCTGTGCATTATATTTGACGTACAAAAAACATTACTCTAAAAAGGACTCTCTAGGCTTCACCAGCCTGTCAAAGGGATCTGTGGCATAAAAAAAGGTTAAGAAAATCTGTTACAGACTCTGGCATGGTAGTTAAGAGCATGTAGTCTGATGTCACATTGCTTGGGTTCAAATTCTGCCCTGTCACATATGACTTTGGTTATATTATGTATAATCTTTGTGTCTTAGATTCTTCATGTGTAAAATGGAGATAATAATGCCTACTTAAAAGTGTTGCTATGAATATGAAGTAATATCATTAACAAGCTTAATACAATGCCAGCATATAGTATGTTATTTATCCCTGTATCCACCCAGATGAAGAGTTTCATTTGGATCCTATTTACATTTATTTATCTTATATACTGATTTTTTTTTTTTTTACTGTGTTGTCACTAACACAGTTACTAACACTCACTAAAGTTTTTAATTATATTTTAAAATACTGACTAGTTTTAAATTATATTTTAAAAATACATGTATAAGGAAGAATGATAAAGTCCCACATGCCCTCCATCCAGTTTAAGGAGAAAAAAGTTACTTTTACTCTAAAAAGGATGCATATAATTTATTATCCAAACAGTGACAATTTGGGGAGTGACAATGCTATTAATCATTACACCAGAAAATCAGCAAACCAGAACTGTGCTAGGTAAACCAGGACTGTTTGGCCAAACCAACACGTATAATTATCATACTCTTAAGCTCTTTGTTCATCTATTCCTTACTTCATTCCCTTCCCTCTGTAGCTAGAGGAAATCACTGACTTGAATTTGTGCTTGTCATTCTTTTGCTTTAATTTATAGATTTACTTCCTATGTTTGTACTCTTACGCTATTTACTTCATTGGTTCTTTGTATAAATGGAATCCTACTGTAAAATTCTTTTGTGAATTTTTTTTTTGCTCAACATTTTGTTAGAGATTTATCTATGTCCACAAACTTGTAATTCATTTTTTCCACCACTATATTCTACTGTATGAGCATATACAATGTATTTAATCACTCTACTGTTGATGGACAGTGGATTTTTTTCCATGTTTTACTGTTATAAATGCTGTTATGAATTTTCTTGCTCATGTCTCCTGCTATACATTTTTCCTGGGTCACAGAAGATGTGCATCTTCAGTTACTAGATAACACCATATTGTTTCCCAAATTGATTATATCAATTCATACTCCAACCAGCAATTATAAGAATTGCAATGATATTGCCAGACTTTTACATTTTTGTTCATCTGGTGAGTGTGAAATGGTATTTCCTTGTGGTTGGGTATCTTTTCAGGTTTTCTCCTGTATGAATTGCCTGTTTGGGGTGGAGAGCATTATCCTCATTTTTATTGAACTGTAGTGGTTCTTTACACAGTGTGAATACTGATCCTTTCGATAGTCATAGTTGTTGCAAAGATCTTTTCTCAGTTTGTGACTTGTCTTTTATTTTCCTATGGTGTCTTTTTCCTTTTTAACTATTTATTATGGAAAATGAAAACATACCATAGCCTCCTTTTATCTATGGTTTTGCTTTCCATGGTTTTAGTTACCTGCAGTCACCTCCTATCCAAAAATACTGAAAAATTCCAGAAATAATTCATTCGTTTTAAATTACACATCATTTTGAGCAGCATGATGAAATCTGCCATTCTGCTCCATCTTGCCTAGTATGCGAGTCCTCCCTTTGTCCAGTGTATCAGTGCTGTATATGCTACCCACATGTTAGTCACTTAGTAGACTTCTTGGTTATCAGATCAAGTGTAGAGGTATCACAGTGTTTGTGTTCTTTATTTTACTTAATGGCTCAGAGTGCAAGAGTGGTGATGCTGGCAATTTTGGATATGCCAAAGAGAAGCTGTAAAGTGCTTCCTTTAAGTGAAAACATAAAAGTTCTCAATAAGGAAAGAAAAAACACAGTATATATAGGGTCCAGTACTATCCTCAGTTTCAGGCCTCCCCGGGGGTCTTGGAACATATTCGCTGAAGATAAGTGGGTACTACTGCATGTAAAAGTATGCAGAACAGAATACTAAGTCCCCATATACTTGTTATTCAACAATTCTCAACTCATAACCAATCTTGATTTATACTACCACCCACTTTCCACATCTCTTATCTTGAAGCATATCCCAGACATTGTATCACTACATGTCTAAATATTTCAATATATATTTCTAAAAGGAATCTTTAAAAATTACTATGATCACACAAAAGTGGTTAATTCCCTAATATCATCAAATATTAAACAAGCATTCAAATTTCTATCATAAATGTGCCCTTACAAAATTTTTCAAAAAAGCAATTTGAATAATGATACAGATAAAATCCTGTGGTAGACAACCTCCAAAATGGCACCCAATAATCCCTTCTCATACTGTACTTGGTTGGTGTGTGTGTCTGTGTTAGTCTGTTCTGCATTGCTATAAAACAATACCTGAGGCTGGGTAATTTATAAAGAAAAGAACTTTACTTGGCTCACAGTTCTGCAGGCTGTAGAAGCATAGCACCAGCATCTGCTTCTGGTGAGGGCCTCAGGAAGCTTTTTGTCATGGCAGAAGGGAAGGAAAGCAGCATTTCATATGGTGAGAAAGGGAGCAAAAGAGATGACAGGCTCTTTTAAACAACCAGCTCTTGTGTGAACTCACATAGCGAGAACTCACTCATTGCACAAGGACAGCACCAAGCCATTCATAAGGGATCTACTCTCATGAACCAAACCAGCCCCACTTCCAACATTGAGAATCACATTTCAACACGAGATTTGGAGGGTACACACATCCAAACCGTATCAGTGACCCCCAGTTTGGCCACATGTCTGTGTAATAATATGTCACTTTGGGGACTAGGTCAAAAAAGGCATTAAAAAACCACGGTGGCTTCTGCTTCTTTCTCTCTCAGATTACTTGTTTTAGGGGAAGCCAGGAAGCTCTATGAAGAGGTACACGTGGGAAGGAAGTGCGGTATTCAGCTAAATAGCTAGTAAAGAACTAAAGTGTCCTGTCAATAGCATGTGAAAGTGAATCCTCTAGTACTAGTTAAAACATCAGATGATTACAGTCTCAGCTGATGGTTTGACTGATAACTTCACGAGACAATGAACCAGAGCCACTCAGCTATGCTGCTTCTGGATTTTTGACCTTCAAACACTACATGAGATAATGAATGTTTATTGCTTTACATGATGTATTTTGGGGCAGTTTGTTATGCAGCAATAGAAAATTAGTATACATTCTGGTACTCGGAAGTGGGATGTTATCAAAAACCTAAAATGTAAGTGTGGTTTTGGAACTGGCAGTGAGCAGAAGGTAGAACTTGGAGGAGTTAATGAAAGTTTGAAGAGCTTTCAAGAAATTTTTTTATAGAAGCATAACAGATAACCTTTGAGGCGGCTGCAGGTGACATCTTAACAGATTTGAAATCTCTTGTTGGAAACTAGAGGGAAGGAGATCCTTGTTACATAATGGCAGAAAGTTTAGCAAATTTGTTACCCACAGATATGTACAAAGTAGAAAATATGCCTAATTAACTGATTGATCTAGCAAAGGAGATTGCCAGCCAAATGTTAAATATTTCATGTGTATTTTTTCTTGTTGCTTATAGTAAAATGTGTGAGGAAAGAGAGAGTCAAAGGAAGGACTGTTAAACAAAAAGGAGCCATGGCTAGGCATGGTGGCTTATGCCTAAAATCCCAGAACTTTGGGAGGCTGAGGTGGGAGGAATGCTTGAAGCCAGGAGTCCAAGATCACCTGGCCAACACAGCAAAAACCAGACTCTATTACAAACAAACAAACAAGTCAAAACTTGCTGGATTTGAAGATTCCCAGCCTGTGCAGATGACAAATGATGCTAAAATTGGGGAATGTCTCCGAGCAAAAAGCAAATCCAGGACACTGCCAAACATAAAGTTGAGGGTGTAGTTATAAAGTCCTTTAATAGCTCACAAAGATCTTAAGTTGTGCCTCAGAGTATTATCATCAAACGATGTGTCTCAGAAATATCTCTGAATAACATCATAGGTTTTAAAAAAGTTTAAGGGTGTTTTCATCAGCAAAAGCCCGAGGTACAAGAGTTTATGTGGAAGAGATGTGTGGTTGTTGCTTTTGTCTAATGGAGTGAACTCAAAATTCACAAGTGAGCCACAAAGTTTTTAAGGGAAGTCTTTTAGCAGAAACGCAGCCAGCCTGGACTGAAAAGCACAGAGAGGACCAAATGGAAAGAAGCTTGTGGGACATTCAAGCTTCTATAGGTAGAAAGCAGGCAGAACTGTAAACAAGAAAAAGAAAGGGTGACTCAGTGAGTAGATCCAAGATCCCAGAAAGCAAAACGAAGAGAATTCTAGCCTTGAAACTTGACCAAGGAACTACCAATCTGTGCCCAGGTGAGTTTCAGAATTTCCGTGAACCTATGTACCTCCAATGTTCCCTCTTTTTAAATATACATGTCCACATTTATTATCCGATTCATTTTCTATTACATGTGGAAGCAGAGACTATGTCTTTAGTGTATGGGTCTTCACATAAAAAAGAACTCTTCTTGAGGAGCTGTACTTAAGTGCACCTATGAGTGGCATCCACAATTGGAACTGATTTAGATTTCTAGACTTTGAACTAATGGTGTAATAAGATGAGAGCTTTGGAGAGCTTTTGGAGGGGATGAATATATTTTGCAAATCAAGAACTATCAATCATTGGGGCCAAATTGTGACAGCCAGCTTCCCAGTATTCATGCTCTTCTGTAATCTCCTCCCATATATTGTCAGGGAAATGTCTGTGTGACTAACAGTATAAAGCAGAAGTAATGGTTTATCACTTTGAGTGATCATGGTTTCTCTCTTGGATCACCTGTTCTGGAGAAAGCCAGCTGCCACGTTGTGAGAAAACAAGACGGCTCTAGGAATGAGCCCTCTAGGAAGTGAATCCTCTAACACCAGTCAAACTTTCAGACTACAGCCCAGCCAACATCTTGACTGCAAATTCATGAGACCTTGTGCCAGAATATATGGCGAAGACACCCATGGATCCCAAATCCTAAGAAAGTGTATAAATATTTTTAGATTTAAGCTAGGGTGATTTGTTATACAGTAAGATAACTAATGCAAGTTCACAGGCTGCTTCATATTGAACTAAGTCTCTTGTAATCTACGGTTTTCTCCACTTGTCCTTCTCCCTCTCCCTTTCTCTTGCAACATATTTGCTGAAATTAATTTGTCCCAATATTCTCCAAAATTGGATTTTTCATTTATATTTTCCATTCCAAAATATTACGTTGTGGTAGGTTTCATTGGCTTAAGGTTTTATTGGTGTTTATATTTCCTGCAAATTGGATGGATCTAAATACCTGATTAGTAACAGGGTCAAAGTTTTGATAAGATTTTAAAATCAGTAGTGGTGTTTTTCCATTAAGAAGCATATAATGCTTTCTTGTCTGTCATGTTAGCAGCTGTTGAAATGCAAATAAATAAATCCATGTGTTCATCAGGAATTTCAAAATGGCAATTTTCTATCACTCCTCCATTTATTAGCTGGAATACGTGTATAAAGAGAACCCTCCCCTCATCTACTATGTGGTTACCTACAGTTCACATAGAAAAGGCAGGACAAATGCCTACTAAAAAAAAAACTGGTTTACAAAATAATGAATTGATGCAACAGCATCTTCTACTGTTGACCAACTAAACGCTGTTTTACAATCATTATGTACTCATAGATTTAAAGACGCTTGATATGTTCCAATCAATTGGCATTTACTGTCCTTATTGATACTCAAATGGTCTCATCTACGGCCAGAAGGATGTTTTTCAATTGTCTCCTGAGTCAATTTGAAATGACACCCTCGTAGTCTGTAATAGCTTCCTTGCTATCTAGCACAACACCAGGCTCACCTTGTACGTTTCCTGTGCATGACTGAAATTAACCGCTATTCCAAGGGATTATGGAGTTTTTCGAACAGGAGTTTTTAACTTTAACGTTTTGGACATATACCTTTCCTTTTACACATATTACATTTCCCTACCATAAGACCATAAAAATATTTTGCAATCTTTCTTTTGAAGGTTTAATATGTTTTCCTTTCACACTTACATCTTAAAGTCATCTGAAACTACTTTTTCTGTATGGTGTTAGGTAGGGAGGACCAATTTCATTTTTCCCCTTGTGAATATCCAGCATCATTTACTGAAATGCTCTAGCTCTTCCTGCTGGTACGCAATGCCATCTCTGTCATAAGTCAAGATTCCTTACAATCAGGATTCCTTATAAATCAATTTTTCCATCTCTAAGCCAGTATTACAATATCCTAATTACTATGGTTTTAACAGATTTATTGAGGTACAATTCACATACCAATTTACTCATTTAAAGTGTACAACTGAATTCATTTTAGTATATCGACAGAAACGTGCAACTACACATTTTAGAATTTTATTGCCTCAAAAAGAAACCGCACCCTTTAGCTATCACTACCTTGGGCCCCCATCACCCCAAACTTTGCAAGCCCTAAACAACCACAATCTATTGTCTCAATACATTTCCTACTTTATACATTTTATTTAAATGGAATCATATGTGGTCTTTTGTGACTGGCTTCTTTATTTCAGCACGCTTTCAAGGTTTATCCACATTACAGCAGGTATTAGTACTTTATTCCTTTTTGTGGCCAAATATATCCCATTATATAAATGCATCACTTTTTGAGTATCTTTTCATGGATAAACATTTTATCTTTTGATGGATATTTGACTTGTTTTTATTTTTTTACTGTTATGAATATCTACAAGTCAATTCTATCTTAAATTTGCTTCTGGAGTATCCTGAATTCTGCTCTTTGTCATAGGGACTTTAGAATCAGTTTGTCAAGCTCCTTGAAAAACTCATTTGGGATTTCTATTGCAATTACCTTCATTGTGTAGGGGAGCATTGCCATCTTAAGTCTTTTTATAATTGAACATAGTAATTTTAAAATTAGACATTTTTAAATGTCTGCCAATAGTTTTGTAATTTTCTACAGAGGTCTTCTATACCTTTTGTTAATTATCTATAGATAATTTATATTTTCAAAGCAATATAGTAAATGGTATGTTACAAAAATCATTTTCTAACAGTTCATTTCTGCCGGAGAGAAATGCAATTCACTTTTGTATACTGATAGTCATATCAGTTTTCACACTGCTATAAATACTGAAGACTAATTTATAAAGAAAAGGGGTTTAATTGGCTCGTGGTTCTGTAAGCTGTACAGAAAGCGCAATGGCTTCTGCTTCTGAGGCAGCTTCAGGAAGCTTACAATCATGGTGGAAGGCAAAGGGGGAGCAAGAGCAAGAGACGGGGAGAGATACCACACAATTCTAAATTACCAGATCTCCTGAGAACTATTTCAGTTCTCAGAACTATTTAGTACCAAGAGCATGGTACTAAACCACTAATGAGAAACACATTCCCATGATCCAATCTCCCACCAGGCCTCACCTCCAACACTGGGGATTACAATTCAACATGAGATTTGGGTAGGGACACAGATCCACACCATATCAATAGTATATTCAGAATCCTTGCAAAGCTCTTAAATAATTTATCTGTAGACTAAGTTATGGTTATTTCCAATTTTTAATCTTTTGTTTTTCTTGCCTTATAATGCTGGCTAGGATCTCCAACATAGCACCTGTTCCTGATTCTAATGGACTGCTTCAAATACTTCATCTTAAAATACTGTTGCTGTAGGTTGTATTGGCTTCAGGAAGTTCTACACAATTCTAATTTGCCCAAAGGTTTCTCCATGTCTGTTAATTTTTGCAAATAGTTTTCTTTTCCTGCATCTGTTTAGATAGCCAGATAGTTTTTCTAATCTTTTAATAAAATACATTCCTGGGTTAAATTCAACCTGATCATGTTTTATTGTCTTTTCTTAAAAACACATTTTTCTGAGATCTGTTTTATTCAGGATTTTTGTCTTTGTGAATATGACAGGGTTCTAATTCTCACTGCCCTTATCAAATCATTACTGCCCTAATAAAATCATTTTATTAGGTTTCTGTAACCTTGATGTTAAATTTGATAAGGGCAGTAAGGGCTAATTCCACAGTATATAAGTGGAATATATTATGTATGTAAGTAGAATATACTGTGGAATGGTTTGTGTAAAATTGAAATGATCTGTCCTTTGAAGGTTCAACGAAAGTCTCTGGGCATCATGATTTCTTACATCAACATCCCACCATTTATATTTTCCATTACTTGTTGGCTTTTGAAAAGTTACATTTTTCTAGAACTGCCTACTTCATTGATATTTTCCCATTATAAAGTTGTTCATAATTTTTCACCAATCTCTACAGCATTTGTAACAATGTCCCCATTTTCACTTCTAATATTTATTTATTTATTTATTTATTTATTTTTTCCAGGAGACAAAGGTCTCATTATGTTGCCTAGGCTAGTCTCAAATTCCTGGCCTCAAGGGATGCTCCTGCCTTGGCCTCCCAACATGTTGAAATTACAGACTTAAGCCACCACGCTCAGCTTGGCCAAAATATAAAACGAACATCTGAGAGCGTTAGAGACAATGACATATTCAGAAGGAAAAAACAGAGTTGTTGAATCCAGCATTTATATTAGCTTTTCCTCTGGAGTATCTTCTGATTCCTGAGATGATGGCTGAAAAGTTGAACAGAGCTTCTAACCCATAGAATTAAAAAGACAAAAATTGAAATTTAGGGCCTGGTCTGGTAAACTCTGCATGCTTGAGTTAGAACTTCAGAGGTCTACACTCTGAGAGAAAGTATGAACAGTAAGTAGATCTGCCTATATTCTAATTGTCTCTATCACTAACTAGATTAAGATGATCTTGGATTACTAGTGTCCAAAGGTCTTGCCAGGAGACATAAATTCTTTCTTTAGAAAACACCATCATATTGGACTTCAAAGTATAGTTTTCCCATAAACAATTCAATCAAAACAATTTTGACATTTAATTAAAACACAGCCTAAACCAAGTTTTATATATTTATAATGTTTATAAAATAAATAATATAACATAAAAATAAGGGACATAAAAACAAGAAAATGTGATAACAGCAAGAAACAAGAAAAGTATCAAATAATAGCAGACACCATAGTTATTAGATACAGGTTTTAAAGTAATTGTGATTAGTATGTTTGAGGAAATAAAATATCGAGATATTGGGTAAACAACTGGAAACAATAAAACAGAATCAAGTAGAAATCTTTGAACTGATAACCAAAAATATAACTAAAATAAATGCTTCAAGAGAGATTTTTTTTTTTAACAGATTAGAGACTACTAAAATAAAATAGTGAACTGAAAGTTAAGAAGAAATACCCAGGATGAAACAGAGAGGAAAATAAATGGATATAAGGGACAAAGTGAACTCTCAAATACACATGTAAAGGGAATATCAAAAGAAGAGGAGAAAGGAGAGTGAAAGCAGAAGCAATGTCTAATGAAACATACCTAAGAATTTTCTCAAACAGCCTAAGGACATCACATCCAGATTCAAGAAACATTACAAATCTCAAAGAGGAAAAGAAAAAAAAAAAAAACACACACACACACAAAAAATCCCACAAAACATATGTGGGCACATCAAACTTAAGACAAACCTCTTAAAATTAGCCATTCAAAAGAAGAGATTATACTGTGGAATATACTTTGAAGAGAAAAAAACAAAATGGACATCATGTCTCAGAGGACATAATGGAAACCAGAAGGAATAAAATATATCTCCAAAATGATAAAATAGCTGTTAATTCAGCAAAAAGGTTCTTAGAAAATGAAAGTAAAATAAGACAGTTTCAGGACAGAAAATCTGAATGGAATTGCTACCAGTAGACATTCAAAGAAATATGAAAGTACGTCCTTCAAGAAGAAATAAGATCTTAGATGGAAGCTCAGAATCCAGGAACCACAAAACACAAGAGAAGAAGTTAATGTTTGGGAAATGTAAATTCATATTGTATAAAAAAAGTCTTGAGAATTTAGGAAATACATATTAAGAAGATATAATGTATATAACATGAGGTGGGGCAGTAAATGAAGTTGATGTGTTCTCAGGTCCTTTCATTGTCCCGGAAGAAGTATAATACCACATTATCTTAAAGATGATAAACCAAGGTTCCATATTTTAATACCTGAGGTAAACAATAAAAAGATACTAAAAGATATCTGTCAAGCTTATGAGGTAGAAAAAATGGAATAATTAAAAATAATCTAAAAGGTCTATATCCATACCACCCTGAATATGCCTGTTCTCATCTGATCTGGGAAGCTAAGTAAGGTTGGGGCTGATTGGCACTTGGAAGAGAGTCTGCCTGGGAATATCAGGTGCTATGGCCTAAGAAAAAAAAAAATCAAAAAAGCAAAAGAGAGAAAATGAAAATAGGAGAGGTGGGACAGATAAAATAAGAATAATGACAAACTTAAATCCAAACATGTTAGTAATTATGTAACATATAAGCAGACTCTTTACTCCAATTAACAAATTACCAAAGTAGATTTTAAAAATATATTATCTATCACTCTTTGCATTAAAATGCTCTAATTTTTTCTCCATTGCACATAGAATAAAATCTACACTCTTTCCCGTCTTTCAAAGGTAACATGATCTAGCCCTTTCCTATCCCTCCAAAGTTACAGTATTCGCCTCTTAAGTCACTATTCTCTAACCATGCAGGCCTTTTTTTGGCTCCTGAAATATTCCAGGCTAGATTATGCCTTAGATTTTGCAGTTGTCCCTTCTGCAAGCAAAGCTTTCCCCAATTTTTACAAAGCTGGATTCTCTTATCATTTACATAGCAGTTTAAATGGTATTTTAGTTTCTTTAATCACCTAACCTAAAATAGTCATGTTTTAATTTCATGCCTAGTACTTACCACTATCTTCTATTTTTGTTAATTTATGGCTTATTACTACTAAAATGTAAATTTCCTCATAGTAGGGACAATATCTGCTTTATTTACCACTATTTCCTCAGAATGTAGAAGAGTGACTGATACAGTTTGACATTCAATAAATATTTAATGGATGGATAAAGCTAATTAAAGTTTTAAACACATAGGTACTTTCAGACGGTTTTGTCTTTTTATTGCTCTTGGTGGTGCTCGTTGTTTAAACTTTGTTGATACCAAAAAATATCAAATGGAGCCAAGTTCCCATTATGCATGTGAGTGGTCCTTGAAAATGTGCATTGTACAACCTGTGTAAAATTGTAAGGGTTATTTCACCAATTAATCAGCTATGTGGTATATTCCTAGATACAACTGTGGTAAGCTACATAAAAATAAAAATTCAGAAGTCTATTGAATTGTTAAAGGCTGCAATATACTTCAGAATAACATTTAAAACATTTTTTTCCAACCTAGAAAGATGAGAGTAATATAGTGGATGTTAAAAAGTATGTTGAAAACAAAAAAAATCCTCATCCTTTTTTTTTTTTTTTTTTCTTGAGATAGTCTTGCTCTGTCACACAGGCTGGAGTGCACTGGTGACATCATAGCTCTCTGCAACCTCCGCTTCCCAGGCCCAAGCGATCCTCCCACCTCAGCCTCCCAAGTACTGGGGGCTACAGGGGTGTGCCACCATGCCTGGTTAATTTTTATATTTTTGTAAAGAGGGGGTTTTGCCATGTTCGCCAGGCTGGTCTTGAATTCCTGGCCTCAAGTAATCTGCCTGACTTGACCTCCCAAAGTGCTGGGATTACAGGCATGAGTCACTATGGTCAGCATAAAATAAAATAAAAAAAATTTAAAGAAAAAAATCCTCTAACATAGATAAGTTGTTTTACAGTGCTAACGCCAGCAGTGAGGATTGATATATTTTGGTTTTTACTCTTTGTGCTTACATTTTTTTTTCATGTCAAAGCAATCATACTGGGCACAATTTTGTATCCTGCTATCTTAATATGGGCAGCTATAACCAAACTACCATAAACTGGGTGACATAAACAACAGAAATTTATTTCTCACAGTTCCGGAGGCTGGGAAGTTAGAGAAGAGTGCCAGCATGGTTGGCACAAATCAGGCCCTCTTCCTGATTTGTAGTTGTCTGTTTTCTTAGTGTGTCCTCACATGGTGAAGAGCAAAGAAAGAGGGGAAGCAAGCTGTCTAGTGTCTCTTGTTGTAAAGGTACTAACCCTATGGAGGGCTTCGCCCGCATTATTTAATCACCCCCCAAAGGCTCCATCTACTAATATCATGTCGTTGGAGATTAGGGTTTCAATATATGAATTTTGGTGTGGAGGGAGAGGGGACACAAACATGCAGTCTATAAAATGCTTTTTAATTTTTTGAGACAGGATCTTGCTCTGTGGCCCAGGCTGGAGTGCAGTGGCATGATCTTGGTTTACTGCAATGTCTACTTCTTGGGTCCAAGTGATCCTCCCACCTCAGCCTCCTGAGTAGCTGGAACTGTGGGCACACACCATCACACTCAGGTAATTTTTAAAATTTTTTCAGAGAAGAGGTCTCTCTATATTGCCTAGGCTAGTATCTAACTCTTGTGCTCTAGTGATCCTCCCACCTCAGCCTCCCAAAGTGCTGTTTGCTGCAATAACAGGAGTGAGCCACTGTGCCCGGCCTAAAATGCTGTTTTAACTTAGACAATAAACATTTCCATTAGAAAGACTAGTCTAACGACTCTTTAGAAGAGCTAGATAAAATTCCACTAGGCATATATAACAATTGATCAATCTTATTGTATGTAAGACTGCAATAAACTTTTTACCATTATAGGTATTACTACAAATAAGTATTTGTCATAAAGCATTTTAAAGGCAATTTAAATGAAGTAACTTTTACAACATTCACTTAAATGATATTTCTTAAGGGGAAGGCGGGAAAACAAAATAAGGTCCCAGCCTTGGAGGAATTTATAGTCTAATTAGGAGAAGAGTATATATTAGGGAAAAAAAAATTACAATGAAAGCATATGACACTTATACTTCTCCAGAAACAGCAGAAATTTCTTAGCAGAAAAACTCATCAGAACATGTTGCAAAAAATAATGGACTGAACTATGAAAAAGTGATATATCTTAATGGTTGAAAGAGTTCCAGGTCAGTGTGGGTATCGTAACTTTTTCTTGGTCTTGAAAGCATTTGAGAACAGTTCTCACTCAGGATATTTCAACTCATCACAAAGCCCGAATGGTAAGCAACCAAGACTTTTCTCAAAGATTATGCTCCTAATTCCCTTGCTGAAACTACTGAATTTCTTTTCATCTCCATCATCTATCTTTTCTTCCCTTTCATAACTGTGCCCTTTCTTTGTATCTTCGTCAAAGACACCCACCTATTTTAAATAATGGAAACAGGGAAATTACTGTACTTCAAGGCAGGCAACCAACAGATAATAATATTATTCTACAAAATAAAAAAGACTGGGTGGCACTTCCTTAAAACATATATCCATTTTAATCATTAAATAGCATTACTTATATTACAGAGTTTTCACATGTAATTGAGAGAACTGTATGAAATAGAACATTAAAGGATAGTAATCAAGTTATTTATCAACTTGATTAAATAAGGAACATTGAACTCTGTGATCTATTAAAAATGATAAGCAGATAATCAAAACTACGATTTCTTTTTATGGTTTTACTCTGGCAGGAATGGATTCCATTCTGATAGTAATCCCAGTTTTACTGTCACATAGAAGATACTTTGTGAACTTCAATGACTGCCAGGTTTAGGATAGATATTAAGAACCACAGTGTCAGAAATGAAAGAGTACAACTTCACAGAATGTGTTGTTTCTGACAGGTTGATAGCCACTTACCTTTTCCATCTTTTCTTCCTCATGGATAGCAGCTACTTCCCACAGATACACCAACAGATAATTCCAGCCCCTCTCTACCACACTTACCAGTTGCAAGTGCCCTGTGGCTTGTCTATTTACAACCCTGTCCCTACACAGCAGAAGCGGAACCCTTCAGGAAGTTCTGGATTCATCCTCAGCAGGATCTGTTTCACAAACTATTCTCCAGTCTCACCTTCCCTCCAGCTATTCTGTCAGTACTTACGATTCCTAGATCTTCTTTATTTGTCACGCTGTTCGTCACCCCACAAAACCAAATTTAAACAACAACAAAACCCTCACACACTCAGTCTGTGTCCCTTTCCTGACATAAAGCAATTGACCCTGTGCATGCTTCTTTTGGATGGCTGAGAACTCCGATTCCTTTGGGTCATTTACAGCTTGGATACCATACCCTGCAGGTACTTTGATAAGGAGGGTGAAATTTAGTATCTATACACCTGCCTACTCAACCTTCTTAACTTCTCTCAAAACTTCCTAGTTTCCCTTCCCCATTCCAACTTTATAAAAAACGTCACACTATGGCACAAAGTGAATTCATGGATGAAATTACTAACAGCTACAACTTAAGTAAGGATCTCCAAGTCGTGAGACAAATTTCTGGGTTGAAAGTGCTCTGTATATCCACTTCAAGCCTGCCTCCAGTACGACGTCTCATTATAATCAAATAAAAAGGCAGAAAAAGTTGACTGGAATAGAGTTTGGGAAAAACACAAAATTAAAAGGTGTATGAGAGTTTCGCTTATTTGCATCCGATACAGATACATATCTATATATCGATAGATATCTAGGTATCTATCGATACATCTATAGAAAAAAAAACCCTCATACATTCAGTCCGTGTCCCCTTTCCTGACATAAAGCAACTGGCCCTGTGCATGCTTCTTTTGGATGGCTGAGAACCCCAATATATCGATACATATCTGTCTATATCATAGATATAGATCACAGATATAGACAGATATCTATATGGAAAATGTCCATATTGGAACGTATTAAACAGGCAGAATTTTCTTCCTGGTTTCTCTGCTCTTGGTAGATGTTCTTCCGACTTCAATTGCCACCTGTGAATAGTGAAGAAACTTCTCACTATGAGATTCCATTGCCATGAGGGAGGGAGAGCTACGGTACCCACTAAAGCAGGGAACACAAGCAACTGAGGGGCAGGTCTGTGGAAATGAGGATATGCTAATAAGGTACCGACTCGGGAAAGCAAGAGAGTAAAAAGAGGGCGTCAGTCAAGCTGAGACAAAACGACGGCCAAATGCGGTCTTTACTCTCTAAATCACCTGGGTCTGGAGTCAACTCCCTTCGCGCACCCTCACTCCCAAT
>NW_012115488.1:6864559-6903170 GCF_000951035.1 Colobus angolensis palliatus | reverse complement strand
TCACCTCTCAGACAGTGGATGCGTTCCTGCTGAAACCACCCAACCTACCTCGGGGTCCTAGCAAGCGCAGCCACTGCGCTCCGCCCGCCCACGTACCTGTGCTGCGCCTGCGCCTCCTCCGCGCTCTCAAGGTCAGCACCGCCCCCAGCCTATAACCTGGCACCCACGGAAGTTGCTTTAGAGGACGTCCTGCGTATCTTCACCTCTGCGTGGCGTGGGGTCGACGGCGCTCTGGAGAAGGGAGGAACTTCCTGTCCCGCGCGCGCACAACTTCCGGCAGAGCCGGAAGACCTTCTCTTTCGCTGTTTGAGAGGCTCCCGGCTCAAGGACCGGGCGGTGAGAGGTTTGGGACTGTCCCGGCGACTCCGGGGTGTCTGGTCCACGACTTATCCTAGGCGCCATGGTGAGTTCTTCTGTGAGGGCAGGAGTGACAACGGTGGGGCGAAAAGGGTGGGGAGGTCAGTCCTGTGAAAAGAGCCATCAGGTGCTCTGCTCAGAATGGAGTGAGTTGAGACGTTGGGATGAGCTGCTGGGCAGGACCCACCACCTGTCCCAGGGTGTCTGAGCCCCTGAGGAAGCAGCGTTACGCCTGCCTGGCTGGGAAACTAGCGGGCCGGAGGTAGGGGCGTATCTGTCAGGGAGTATGGACTGGGTAGCCTGTCTGTTAATGGCCCATTTACTGTGTATGGCCTGTGGCGCCAGGTGATCCCAGAGTTGACCTTGCCGGGTCAATCACCTCTTCTGCGCCCCCTTCCCCAGCCGCAGAACAGTGGCCAAGAACTTCGGATCTTAGAAATGCGTTTAGCCTTTCCAGGTGGACACAACAGGTCTCCTTCTTGTACAGGATCAACACCTGTCTTTTAAAGAAACGGCAGTCCCCTTATTCTTTACACTTAACCATTTCATAATTGAAAGGGGTGTCAAATAAAAAACCCGAATTAGTAAGGACAGACTTTATTTGAAAGCAATATTGCAAGGGTATGGAGGAGGTTGAAGGAACTGTTGCAGTAGGAAGAATGACCATAAGATTTGCATGCCCCTTAAAGATTAGGCAGAAAGGGTTTGTCTTTTATAGGGAGGGGTAAATAAGACGTCAGGAATTGGGATGAAAAGGTGGGTATGATCCGACAGTAACCAGATAATGTTTTACCCTGAGCCAATCTATTCTGAGGAGGAGCTGTTAAGAGAGGTTTGTATATGTTGTTTCAGACTGAGGAAAGGACAAAATTAAGGTACCCCACGGAAGAGAATCTTGAAGTTTGGCTAAGAAGTATTTTGTTCCGATTGATCTGTGGGACAGGTACTTCAGCAAGTCATTTACGGAGCAAAGGATGGGAATTAGAAGGGTCTGGTTATGGCCTTGTTTTAGGTAAACAAGGGGTGGGGGGGTGGTGGTAATGAATCGACCCTTAGGCTTATCTGAGTTCTACAGGAAAGGTGATTCTTTGCAGCAAGCCAATTTCTCAGAACACAAACGGGGGCAAGGGGTTTCTTACCCTTTGCTGTTTTTCCAAGATCACAGGGCTCTGGTGAAGTTCATTATTATCATTTTCTTCACTGTATACAAGATTTCAAACCCTCCCCTGCAGAGGCGTCTGTCCTGGAATTTAACTTCAGTTTGCCGTGTATTTTCAGGGCCAAATACTGCCAACGAACATTAATGTGTGTGGTGATTGGCTTTTGAATGACTTAGAAACTTAAGTGAATGTAGAACAAAAACCTTCAAAATAATGTAGTTCCTGGTCGGCTTTAACAGATAACCTATCTCTTTAAAGTGTGTGTGTTTTTTTTTTTTTTTTTAACCTCAGTGGATAAAATGGTTTGTATTGAGTTGTTTTTCTTTTGTATCAGTGAAATTAGACAAGGATAGGGAAAACAGAACTGGGAGGAACTAAAGCCTAGTAATCACTCTTCCATTCCCATTTTTACAGAAGAAAGAATCTGGAGTCTAGAAATTGACAGTGATTTATCTAAAGCAGCAGTAGTTTGGCAGTCTGGACTAAAACTCATATTTTCATTTTTAAAATTTAAGATTAACTTTTGACTTTTTGGTCTGAAAAGTTGAAGATAAAGTATAATTAAAATACTTAAACTCGTAGTCACAGAAAAGCTGAATGTGAGCTTGTTCTCAGTGTTTTGGAATACTAGAAGTAGAACCCTTCTTATCCTATCAGTTCAAAAGAGGTGGTTAATGTTTGGAACTAATGTAATCTTACGCTGTTTTTCTGAATGCCATTTTAGAGCTAACTAGTTGGCTCTCTTCCTTCTGGAATTGCTTATATTTCTGAGTTAATTATCTTGGCTGAGTTTTATCTTTCCCAGCTATAAAATTGATAATGTCTGTATATGCAAGTGTGGTTAATGCTTGGAAGTTTTCAAAAGAAAGAGTTTAACCGTTAAATGGAGTGAACATGGGCTGAATTTACTGAGGATTCAGCTTGTTGAAATCAGAACTTGTTTTGCATTGCTGGGGCCTAATGATATTACAGAAAGAACATTAGTATTGAACCCAGAGGACCCAGATTCTGCTCATTGTTAGTTATATAGATTTGGAAAAGTCACTCAATTTTGATAAGAGTTCCAAATTCCTCCCAGATAAGAGAAGTGGGACTTGGTGGGTACTAAAGCACCTTCTTACATTTGTGATTCCATGACTGCTCAGAACATTTTTCAGGATAGTTACGTGTTTCAGATTAAATAAAAGTTAGTCTGATTTCCACTGTTTTGTTTCCGTGCCATTTTGGTTTAAGTTTGATTTCTTTTATCATTCTCTTTTTCATTTTTTTCATAAGTCACATAGATAATACTTGGAATCTTTGTGTGTTTGGCCAAGTCTTTCACTACTGTCTTAAATACTGCTCTAGAATGGAACGCAACTCTTGGAATGTTTTGATTTAATTATTGTTTTAATTAATGATAAACTAATTCTGTGTTGTCATTCTCTGGTACATTATGTAAACCAAAACCCAATAGATACCTGTGTCTATAATAAGGTTTTTGTATTATGAATACAGAAGAATAGGATTATGATACAGACTGAAAATACTGAACTCACGCTTAATTTTTATGCTTTCAAGTTGTTGTGAAGACAAGTTTATGAGAAATTTACTAGTGGAATAAAGCCATTTGCTCTATTGCACTTTCCTTTTTGAAAATTACAGATCAACTTTGATCAAATAGAAATCTTTCTACCATTCAAGCTAATTTGTGGGAGATAGGTAGATTAGAGCTAGCTCCTGGAATTGCAGATATCATGGCTTGCATTTATGTATCATCCTGTAGTAACTTACTGCTGGAATTGAACAATGATTTGTGGACAGGTGTGGGAGAGTGGGCCGTGGGGAAGTTGTAAACCTTTGCCATAATCAAGTGGATTTAATGAGAAGTTTTCTTTTTGAGGATAGTGGAGGGGAGTGTTGGGAAGAGTCTAGTAAATGCTATAAGAGGAACACATATAATAGTCTCAAAGAGTACAGCAGAAAGAAATTAATTCTAACTGAGAGCAGGCTGGGTCATGTAGTAGGTCGCAGATTCCCAACCTCTGGGACTGTGGACTCCTACTGGTCCATGGCCTGTTAGGAACTGGGCTGCACAGCAGGAGGTGAGTGGTGGGCAAGTGAGTATTAATGCCTGAGGTCCACCTCCTGTCAGATCAGTGGTAGCATTATATTCTCATAGGGGCGCAAACCCTGTTGTGAACTGTGCATGCGTGGGATATGGGTTGGATGACCCTTATGAGAATCTAATGCCTGATGATCTGAGGTGGAACAATTTCATCCCGAAACCATTCTCCCTCCACATTGCCCCCACCATGTGTGAAAAAATTTGTCTTCCATGAAACTGATTCCTGACGCCAAAAAGGTTGGGGACTGCTGTAGTAGGTGACTTCAACAGAGTTTTTAAAGTGGGTTAATATACTAGTTTTCAAGCTTGAGTTTGCATAGGAATCACCTGTGCTACTTTATAAAAACACTTCTCTGGGCTCATAATTTGGGGTAGCATGAAGTTTTAGAATTGTATTTTTAAATTTAAAAAAAAATTTTACTTTAAGTTCTGGGATATATGAGCAGAACATGCAGGTTTGTTACATAGGTATACATGTGCCATGGTGGTTTGCTGCATTTATCAACCCATCATCTATGTTTTAAACTCTGGATGCATTAGGTGTTTGCCCTAATGCTCTCCCTCCCCTTGCCCCCAACCCCCTGACAGGCCCCAGCGTGTGATGTTACCCACTCTGTGTCCATGTGTTCTCATTGTTTAACTCCCACTAATGAGTGAGAACATGGTTTGGTTTTCTGTTCCTGTGTTAGTTTGCTGAGAATGATGGCTTTAAGCTTCATCCATGTCCCTGCAAAGGGCTTAAACTCATTCTTTTTTTATAGCTGCATAGTATTCCATGGAGTATATGTGCCACATTTTTGTGATCCAGTCTACCATTGATGGGCATTTCGGTTGGTTCCAAGTCTTTGCTATTGTAAATAGTGCTGCAATAAACATACGTGTGCATATATCTTTAAAGTAGAATGATTTATAGTCCTTCGGATATATACCCAGTAATGGGATTGTTGAGTCAAATGTTACTTCTGGTTCTAGATCCTTGAGGAATCGCCACACTGTCTTCCACAATGGTTGAACTAATTTACCCTCCCACCAGCAGTGTAAAAGGGTTCCTATTTCTCCACAGCCTCGCCAGCATCTGTTGTTTGCTGACTTTTTAAATAATTGTCATTCTCACCAGCACGAGATGGTATCTCATTGTGGTTTTCATTTGCATTTCTCTAATGACCAATGATGATGAACTTTTTTTTCATATTTCTTGGCCACATAAATGTCTTCTTTTGAGAAGTGTCTGTTTATATGCTTTGCCCACTTTTTAACGGGGGGTTGTTTTTTTCTTGTAAATTTGTTTGTTTCTCATAGATTCTGGATATTAGAATTGCATTTTTAGTTCTGCAATTAAGTTTTTTTTTAAATCCTTACTCTAGTACTGGATGCAGTTCAGAGTTAAATTGGTGGACCTTAAACCCCTACTAGAGAGAAATGCAAGTATAAGAGACTTTGATGGAAATACTGGAGGTCCTTTTGCTAGCTGAGTGGTAATTTCACATGTACAGTTTGAAGGATGGATTTGGTCAGGTATTAGCAGTTAACTACTAGGGTTAACTTTTAGGTTTAAAACATTCAGGTTTCTTCTCAGTTCTCTGACTTTATTTTCTTCTGACTGCTTTCCTTCACTACTTTCTTACTACAGAGGCCTAGTTGAAATAATGTTATAGACTGACTTTTCTCTTGGTTAGTATTTGGTTGGTTCAAGGTTGGTTTTTAAGATTAGTTGATACCTTGGGCTTTGATCCACTTAAAAAAAAAATGTTTCTTTTGTTTTCTCTGGGATAAAAGCCTAAAGTACATTAAGTTGATTTCAGAAAATCAGAAGATATTCTAAAGTATTCATTTCTAAGAGAGAAGTTATTATTTTCTTACTGTCATTAACATGGTTTTGCCCATGTTAATAAGAATGAATACAGCTTGTCTCAAAGGAATTTTTCAGAAATAAACAGGTGTAAACTGCCTTTCTACTCTTTGTATACCACTTACCTTTGAGTTATAGAAAAAAAGAAATCCTTACAGTCATGGTGAAATGAATATTCTCTTGGCTTCGAAATGACTGTACCTTTTATTTCACCAAACTTTAAAAAAAGTTCTTAAATCATTCATTTGTTATGTATTCACCATCTGTATGCCAGGCACTGTTCTTGGCAACAGGGATATAACTGCTTAAAAGCAGAGACAGTCTCAGCCCTCATTTATTGGGAGAGGCTGATGATAATCTCATGATGAAATGGGCATGTAATATGTCAGTCATGATACATTTAACAAAGATAGAGTAAGGGGATAGAAAATACCTGTTTTAGATAGGGCATGTAGGGAAAGCTTCAATGAGGAGGTGACATTGTAGCAAATTTGGATGCATAGATATTCAGCCCATGTGCCTGGTACCTATGCGTACATATTTATTAACTGCTCCTGAAAAATTATTGTAGTGCAGTGTATCTAAAAAGCAAGCACAAAGCTCATACTGTTTTCAATTGTATAAATCTTTCTATAAATTTATTTACTGTCAGCTTTCCAAACAGCAAACAGAAAAATAATAGAAGTGTGTGTTTTTAAAGATAGTAATAGATTATGTGAAATTTCATGTAATATATTTTATTTTTGTGTCACATTAAAATTTTTTTACAGACTTTTTAAAGGTAGTTTTAGGTTCACAGCAATTTTAAAAGGAAGATACAAGAGATTTCCTAGATATTCCCTGCTTCCACATATGCATGTCCTCTACTATTATGAACATCCTTCACCAGACTGGTAAATTTCTTACAACTGATGAATCTACATTGACACACCATAATTGCCCAAAGTCCATAGTGTACTTTGGGGTTCATTCTTGGTGTTGTACATTCTGTGGGTTTGGATATAGTTGGAATCTTACAGTATGCAGACTTTTCAGATTGACTTCTTTCACTTAGGAATATGCATTTAAGGTTCCTCTCTGTCTTTTCATGGCTTAATAGTCCATTTCTTTATAGGGTTTTATAATATTCCATTGTCTGATGTAACACAGTTTATTCACCTACTGAGGGATATCTTGGTTGCTTCCAGATTTTGGCAATTATGAATAAAGTTGATATAAACATCTATGTACAGTTTTTTGTGTGGACAGAAGTTTTCAGCTCCTTTGGGTAAAAACCAGCAAGTGCAATTACTAGATCATATGGTAGGACTGTAAGAAACCACCAACTGTCTTCTATAGAGGTTATATCATTTTGCATTACTAGCAGCAATGAATCAGAGTTCCCATTGCTCTACATTCTTGCCAGCATTCAGTGTTGTCAGTGTTCTGGATTTTGGCCATTCTAATAGGTGTGTAATGGTATTTCCTTATTTTAATTGATGTGATGTGGAACATCTTTTCACTTTCTTACTTTCTGTCTGTATGTCTTTGGAGAGGTGTCTTTTAAGGTCTTTGATGCATTTTTTAAATAAGGTTGTTTTCTTGTTGAATTTAATTAAGAGTTGGTTATATTTTGTATAACAGTCCTTGTCAGATATGTCTTTTGCAAATATTTTCCCCAGGTCTGGTTTGCTTTCTCATTTCCTTGACATTGTCTTTTACAGAGCAGATTTTAATTGTAATGAAGCCCAACTTATCAGCTCTTTCTTTCATGGATCATGCCTTTGGTTTTGTGTCTAAAAAGTTGTTGCCTTGTCCACAGCCATCTATGTTATCTAACAGGACTTTTATAACTTTGTGTTTTACATTTAGGTCTATGTTCTATTTGAGCTAACTTTTGTGAAGAGTGTAAGGTGTGTGTCTAGAGTCATTTTTTTTTTGTTTGTTTTTTTGCACATGAATGTCTAGTTGTTTCAGTATGATTTGTTGAAATTTTTTTTTTTCCTCCATTGTATTGCCTGTGTCCTTTTGTCAAAGATCATTTGACTATATGTGGGTCCATTTCTGACCCCTCTATTCTATTCTGTTGATCTGTTTCTTTCTTCTTTCATCCATAACAGAGTCTTTATTATTCTAGCTTTTTAGTGAATCTTGAAGTTGGTTCATGTCAGTCCTCCAACTTTTTTCTTAGTATTGTGTTGGCTCTTCTGGGTCTTTTGCCTCTTCAAATAAACTTTAGAACATTTCTTTTTCTTTTTTCTTCTTTTTTTTTTTGATATCCTTAAAGTAACTTGCTTGGATTTTGATTGTAATTGCATTGAATCTGTAGATTAAGTTGAGAAGGACTGCCTCCTTGGTAATATCCTTTTCATGAACGTGGAATATCTCTCCATTTATTTGATTCTTTGATTTCAGTCATCAGAGTTTTGTAGTTTTCTTCATACAGATCTTGGCATATTTTATTAGATTTATCCGTTAGTATTCATTTTTTTTCTGGGTGCTAATATAAGTAGTATTTTTAATTTCAAATTCCACTTGTTCATTGCTAGTATGTAGGAAAGTGATTGACTTGTATATTAACTTTGTATCCTGCAACCTTGCTATAATTGCTTATTAGTTCCAGGATATGCCACCTATTTTTAGTCTTTTAAGTTATTGCAGTTCTTAGAGAATACAATTACAACTCACTTACCCAATTTTTATGTTCACATCTTTTAATTATATAAAATAGACATAGTAGCTCTGTTGTTAAAGTAGGTTAAATATCTTTTGCGTTTTGGCTATAAACTATAAGATTTAGAAAACCTAAAACAGTTTAAACTTTTGCTACTTTGATACTGAGACTTGGGATCTTAGTACCTTACTTTAAATTAAAAACATTCTTAATCATTATGAAAATCGATGTGCGTGAGGCGTGCTGGCAAGCACTTGTAGTTCCAGCTACTTGGGAGGCTGAGGTGGGTAGATCACTTGAGCTCAGGAGTTTGAGATTGCAGTGAGCTGTAATCATGCTGCTGCGCTCCAGCCAGAGAAACAGAGTGAGACCCTGACTGTTATAAAACACAAAACAAAAACTAAAAATGACTATTTGAAAAGTAAAAATAAATACATGGCATTAAAAGTGTGCTTGAACTAGAATTCTATGATTTTTATAGTTTGATTCAAGTTTCTGTGATTCTGATTGTGTAAATTTGGAAACACTGTTGATGAACATTTAGCTGAATGTACAGTATAGGATACAAAGAGAGGAATATTCAGTTTCTATGGAATTCGAGAAGGGTTTCGTAAAGAAAGGTTTAGATTAGATTTTTAAAGGTGAGTAGCAGTATGTCTGGTGGGTAAGAAATTAAATTTTACTTTTCCCCAATAACGATAACAGCTGCATTTATTTTGCATTTAATATTTACCAGGTATTATTCTACATTCCACTTATATTTACTCATTTACATCTTTATGAAGTAGTTAAATTCTGTTTTTTTACACCTCTATCTTACAGATATAGAAATGGAGGCACAGCAAGATTAGATTAACTTGTCCAAAATCACACAGCTAGTGATGACAGAGTTTGACTTTTAACACAGGCTTCTTGTCCATTGTGTTGTTATGCCAGTCTGACTGTTGTTTATCTTGAGTAAGATTCAACTTATGAAAAGATTGAATTTCACAAGTTCAATCTCGTGTTTGAAATGCAAAAACATTTTCCTATAGAAATCATAGTTAGTAATGGTATTTTTAGAAAATGTTTCCCAAACCTAGTTAATACCTAATGTATCTCTATAATATTCAAGCAATTAATCATTACTATCCGGCATAGCAGTACTGATTGACATTTCTAACTAGGTGTCAAACATATGTGCCACTGCTGCAGTAAGTCAAAAGATTCTTTCATATTTCTTCTACCTTAACTGCATCCACTTAAGGCACTGCTTTACACCAAAGCTTTACTTTCTCTTAGGCCTGAAGATGCACTTCTAGTAACACTGATGAGTTGAAGAGCAATTTGAGAAATTGGGGATGAGGAGTTCTGCTGAACTTGAATTTCTTATAAGTGTAAGCATTTAGTGAGTTGCACTTGTTCCAAGCCTATCTCACAGTTATCCCAGTTCTTTTCCTGAGGACTCTTCTTTCCACTTGGGCTATTTGCAACTAGAACTTTGTTTCTTCTTCAGGTTGCAAAGAAGAATGTAATCTTGTAGAGTACCTTGCTTTTCCTTCCATACATTCAGCAGACATAGTTCCTTTAAGGGATTTTACTGCTAGGAGAATTTCATAGGTCATATTCCCATGTTACTGCTTCACAGGTGTTTACTAATTTACTTACTTATCACAGAAATCCTCTAGGGGAAAAAGAGACAATAATGATGGGATGTTCTAGTAAATTTTTGGAAGTAGAGAGGTTCGGATTGTGAAGAGGAGATGAGATAAATAGTAAGTGGCACTGCAGAGAGAAAGGGAGATTTTTCTCTACTGGTAGAAGTGGCTTATGAAGAAGGAACTTCAACAAGCTGTTCTGCTCCATTTTATAAATATATGATTATAGACTGCCAACAGTTAATGCCATGAGTATTTGATACCATAAGGCTATGGCTGTTTTTAAAGTAAGATTAATACTTTTATCTTTGTGATAAGTAGTTAGAAGCCCTTTGAAATACTAATCTAAATTATTTGTTTATATAGCTATCTTATGTCTGCCCTTTACACAGCGCTTAGCTGATTTTTGTTATCTTTTACCTGGTGATTGCCACCACTTGCCCCAATGTACTGAACTACTTAGAAAAAGCAATGCCATAGTTTCCTGCTTTCTTTTTCTAGAAGAAAAAGTCATACAGCAAGGTTCTGTTACTGAAGCCAAGACTTCATTACCTTTACTATTATGGAGTAATTTTATTATTTCTGGAGATTTGAGACCTTTTTACAATGAACATAAATGATCAAATTCTTATGGTTTATGGGGATATGTATTTAAGTATTCATGTTCCATAACTAGAACCATTTGTTTCTGCATTCGCCCTTGGTCAAGAGAAAGCATGACATTTTTTCCTTGAAAGATTTGTTTTTATTGATGGTTAAATTTATTACTAGAATTTTACTTATGTTTAAATTAATGCTTACTTCCTCCTTCCTTCCTCTGAGAAGATTAATTAACATCAGTACAATGAAGCTTCATTGTATCAGTTATTACTAGACAGTTTAGTTGTTTGGGTAGGATATTGCATGTCGAATGTAGAGGTCTTTTCTTATCACAGTCTTTAAGAAAAAGTGGAAAAGAGCCTGGATAACGGGAATTAAAAATAATTACCAACAAAATATGTTTTCTAGTTAGTAGGGACAGATAAGCAAGCTTTAAAAACATTCATTGTACTGCAGGTCATAACTTTAATTGAGGCATTTAGTTCTTGATGATTCAAACTATTTTCTAATTTGATTTCAACTAACATTTACTGAATGCTTGTTCTTGATTTTAATAGAGAGCTTCCCACTTAATCATTCTTATCAGAAGTGTTTAATGTCATCATAGTTCTTTCTCTTGATAGCCACTAAAAAGAAAACATTTGGATTATAAAGAAAATGAATCATTTAAAAAGAGAGAATTGGCCACGTATCTGAGAGATAGATTTTTTTTTTAACTATGGAACTGTTGACATTCACAAATCTTTCCTGAGAGAAATACCCACAAACTACTAATTGAGATGAATATAATGGGTGGTGGGCTAGGTGTACTCCTTTAATTTGGAACTCTGATTTCCTTTCAGGTCTTATAAATATTAGCTCATTTAATCTTTATGAGGAAGAATTATTCCTTGCCATTAGCAATAATTACACAGGCTTTTTTGGTGGTTTAGAAATGTCAAATCTGTGAATGCAAGTGATTAATTGTGTATTTAGCTAAAATATTGCAATCATAGACAATATGATCTGTTTGATATTTTGGAGATCATTTGCCAGCCTTGTCATTTTGTAGATAAGGAATGAATCCCAGGTAGAGCTTTTCTAATTGCTGTGTAGCTAGTTATTGACAGAACTATTTCGATCCTAGCATGTTTAATTATTTAATGCTTTAAAAATATTTACAATGAATGCATTTACCTAACAGTTAACATTAGGGGTACACATTAAATTTTCTTGGCTTTTGTGTATGGCTTAAAATTTAGTTAAGCTGAAATTTTTATATTAAATTTGTTTAATGAAGCTTTATCAGTGCACTTTGAGCCAAGTTTTGATTTTTAGTTTGTTTAAAGGAAAGATTTTGTTTGTTTATTTGTTTGTTTGTTTGTTTGTTTTTTGAGACAAATTCTCGCTCTGTTGCCCAGGCTGGAGTGCAGTGGTGTGATCTCGGCTCACTGCAACCTGTGCCTCCTGGGTTCAAGTGATTCTTGTGATTCTCATGCCTCAGTCTCCCATGTAGCTGGGATTACAGGCTGTCGCTGCTACTCCTGGCTGATTTTCGTATTTTTACTAGTGAGGAGATTTCACCATGTTGGCCAGTCTGGTCTGGAATTCCTGACCTGGAGTGATCTGCCTGACTCAGGCTTCCAAAGCCCTGAGATTACAGGCCTTAGCCACCGCACGTGGCCTTAAAAGGAAAGTATTTGTAACACAAAGCTATCGCATTAAACTGAGAAGATTGTCTTGTAAAAACAGATACACTCCTTCCTTTGAGAAAGGAGAAAGCACAATATATTGTATGTAGAAAGCACAATTTATTATCCTTTAAAGTGAAAAATTTTCCTTATGCTAAAGCTTAGTGTGTGACACACAATAGGAACCTGAATGCAGTGAAGAACAGTGGGAAAAATTTATGTTTCATCCATTTATTTTATCAAACAGTAAAGATTTATTCAACTTGTGTTGAATATCTGTCATCTCCCACCATCCTGGGAGTGGAGGCTGAAGAAATGAGATGAATGCCATTTTAGAGGGGGAGAGACCCTTAAATTAGTGGTCACAATTGAGCATGATACAGGTTATGCATATGTTCTTTAGTAGAAGTTGGAAAATCAACGAACGTTTTATAGTGCACATGAATGTTGACGACTGAGTAGCAGTTGGTCTAAACAAGCTGATTTGTACGTGTCAAACATGTCTTTTCATTAATTGATTTTGGCTAATGACTTCTTTGAATATATACCTGTAGAGATGTTTTCTATAATGTTAGAAAATACTCTTAAAGAAGAGTGGCAGAATTTAGGAAGCTTTCTTCCATTGAACCTTTTATTTGTTACTTTTTAGTACTATAGTGAAACATTTATGCATGTCTTGGCTAGAGATGAAGTGGGTTGTTAATATGTTTAAGAATATTTTCTTCCTTGTCAACATTTTAATGACTATGGCATTGCTTTATATGAGATATTACATTATTTGTTCAACCTCTTTTAACTGTGGAAAGTTAAATTTTAAAATAAACAATTTAATTTGAACACTAATATGTTAAAATGGTTTATGTCTTATGTTTATTTAGAATGTCTTCTATTCTTATGAAAAAGTATCTTTTTCCTTGCCTTCTTTGTTGTTGGTCTTCCATTTGCCTTATCATTTGTACTACGAAAAATGTCTTTTTATTTCTAAATTTAATCAAAATCTGATAAATGATTTTGTATCGTCATCTTTATCCGAAAGTCTAGAGCTAGTATTTTTTAAGATAGTTACGTCAAGTTTACACATTCTACTGTTATAGTTCTAATCTTTAAAAAATTTAGAATGTATCTAGGCATTGAGGATTTATGCTTTTTGACCTTTGAAAGGGTCAAAAAGCTATTTTGAGATATTGAGGATTTATGCTTTTTGACCTTTGAAAGGGTCGAAAAGCTGTTTTGAGGTATTGAGGATTTGTGCTTTTTGACCTTTGAAAGGACATTAAATTTCTTGTTTTTCTGATTTAGAAAATGGCAAAAAAAATATGCTTTCACTTCTTAGGGAAATTAAAAATATATTTTATGCTGTAAAACATTGGTGCTGACAAACCCAATTAATTCTGTAAACAATTACATTTGGAAATTTATCTGAGTTCAAATTATAGTTGTTGACAATTACATTTTATATGTAATTCTAGTTGTAATATTAAGGTGAACTATATGAAATTGCCATTTTGTAGGTCAAGACAATTAAGTATTAGCAATTTCATAGGATTCAACCAATAAATGTATATTAGATATCAATAGGTGATCTTATTCTTTAGCTGCTTTTCTACTAAATCTTTCTGTTCTTTCATTTCATATTTAGTATAGCTCCCCACCCCCAGTTTTTACTTCCAGTCCAGTTTACGGTCTGTAAGGGCTGCAGGTATGTTAGAAAACCAGTAAAGGCCACGGTAGTGGGATACTAGAGAAGCTTTATGGGAAGGAAGTCTGCTGGTCTCTTCATGATTGTTTTATGCTGCTTTTATCAGCTTTGGCATTATATGGGAGAATTTCTCTTCTGGATTAAATATAGACAATCTTCAGATGTACTAAAGAACCTATTGGAAATAACCATCTTCAAAAACCCACTTTGGGTCCATCAGTTCCACATACGTAGTTTCATCACACTTTTCTTCTCAAGTTTCTAGACCTCTTAGTCATATTGCCAGAGTGGTAATCCTGGTTTTTATCTTCTGACATGACATTTTTTTCCTCCTTTGAAGACCTGATCTTGGTGTGGTTGTTCTTCAGGTTTTTCTTTCAAACTTGGTCCATTTTGGTGCTTTCTTTGGTTCTTTTGATTACCCACTTAATCATCCTGGATTTTCCTATTCTTGTAACCTGTATAAGGTCCCATAATAATCAATCTTTTTTTCCCCCCTTTAAATTTTTTTTTATGGATACAGAGGGTCTCACTTTGTCAGGCTGGAGTACAGTGGTGCGCTCATGGCTCACTGCAGTCTCAACCTACTGGGGCTCAAGTGATTCACCTCAGCCTTCTGAATAGCTGGGATTACAAGCACATGCCACCATACCCAGCTAGTGTTTTTGTTTTTATTTCTGGTAGAGGGGTGTCTTGCTATGTTGCCCAGGCTGGTCTTGAACTTCTTGCCTCAAGTAATCCTCCTGTCTTGGCCTCCCAAAGTGTTGAGATTATGGACATGAGCCACCACATCCTGCTAAATCAATTATTTTTCTGATGCTTTTACCTAATATGCTGAATCATGCAGATTTGCAGGTGCTTGACGATCATTCAATCAATTCTATATTCCTCTTTTGTCAAAATTTTCACAAATTTTAGCTGTCCGTTCTTCCCTTTCTTTCTTTTACAGCTCAACTCCTTACCCCACTGTGGTTCTTAGGAGATGATCTGAGAATTTTGAATTTTGAAATAATCTATAATAAGTTCTTAAGATAACTTCCTATCTGCTGGAAGGTAGGAGATCTAGAACCTTGACCTGGTTTTCCCACTACCCTGATCAAATTCATATAAACTGTGAGACCTCTGTGTTCAGAATTAATACATCTCCATACCTATTTGTGCTTTCAATTCAGTAGGATGTATGAGATCTTGTAATAAATAAACTTCTTTATGTTTTTTATCTCATCTATTTCTGACCCTTAAGCAATTAAATTCCCACATGTAACTCTTCAGCACCTCCCTAACATTGGTTCCTTCCCTTTTGCTTTAAGCGTGTACATTTCTCTCTTATAATAAATATATTTACATAATCACCTAAGTCTTATCTTACTGAAACTTGCAGAGATAATTACTAATCACATACCTAATTTATTTTTTCTCTAAAAGTTTTAGTTTTAAAAATTTTGCTTTTGATTTAGAAACTGTTTTCATTCAAGCTTTTATGGTATTGCTTGGAGTATTTCAGTAGATTTCTAATATAGTTCCTTGCTTCCAATTACTTTTACCACTTCAATTTATTTTTTCCCATTATAGTTGCAGAGTCATTTCTCCAAAACATGTTTGATTTGGTTACTTCCAGGCTTTATATCCTGGGATTATTTCCAAGTACTTGCAGAAGAATCCATTATGTGCAATCCATACCAAAGTCTAGCCATGTGGAACTTCACATTATTTCTGGATTGTGCCATTTGTTCTCTTTGTCTTTGTACAGGTAGGTATAACTGCCTGACCTTCTCTTCTTTTCCTGTTCTGATAGTGGAATACTCTTTTAAACCTTATCAAACTGGTTCAGATGTCACCTCTGTGAACCAGTATTTCCCAGACCTCCTTTGTATATTTAATCCCTCTTTTGGAGTGTTCCCATAACATTAGAGATTGATCTCTACCATACCACTTATATTTTATTTGTAGGTGGCAGTGAGGAGTGATTAACACTTACAGTGTTTGATAAAATCCACATATGATGAAAGAAATGAGTTAAGTATTCCTTCCACGACCCATGGTAGACTAGATTGTAGCCAAATTAATGGTATTTACATATCCAAAGAGAGTAATTTTTCGATAGGCTTTATCTAAAGAAAGAGTATATCAATAAAAATAGCTAGAAATGAATGTAATTTACCCAAAATCATTTGGGGGTTGAGAGTATTCTACACTCTAGAGTGGTATTTTGTATATTTCATCAGACTTTCATCACTCCTTGAATGAAATATCCTTTAATGATATTTGCTCCTTTCTGCCTTAAATCACTACTCACCAAGCATCCTGTTTCTAATTTGGCTTCCAGTATATCATTAAGACAGTAATCGAATGGAACACTTAGTAAACCTAAATATCTGATCCACTTCATAGTTTGTTTCACTGTATATTAAGTGACAAAACTCTCACAAATCTTATTACAACCAGTCTGTCAATGCATAAAGATTGATCATCCTTTATATATTAGCAAAAGCCTATTTGCTGTGTGTTTGGAAAAGCTGAGGATGCACCCAGGTGCTTTCCTTGGGAGGCCTGTCTGAAGCTTGTCAGCCTTCTTTGTGAGTTTCTTTCAGTCTACAACTTTTCCTGTCAGTGTTTCTAGTATTCTACCAATCATCCAAACTAAAACATCTTGAAATAACCTTTGAAGCATTCCTCAGTTTTATTCTACAGTTGTTTTATGCTTTATGTTCAGTCACATTCAGAGTTTGATTTTCTTCTGAAGTAGCTTTTATTTTTGTTCTTTCCTTTTGTTTCAACTACGTTTATCTTATTCTTAGTTTTTATCTTTGATGAATATATCTCTATGTCTAATTTTCATCATGTGTTACTTGAATTATTTCAGCTCCCTACTCCTGCCTTTTTAGAAGTCCTAGGTGATCTTTCTATTAAACATTTCAGCTAAATACCTTCTCTTGGTTTTAAAGACTCAAGGAGCTAAAATTCAGTCTTCATCCTATTTTCCACAGTTCCTTTTTATTTACTAAGTTTGCTTTGGTTGAGCTAGGTGTTTTGCTGTTGCATGTACCTTCTGTGTTCATGCTTGTCATTTAGCCTGAAGTTCCCCTCTCTTTACTTTTCTATGTGATTTTAGTTTCTATCTTTAGGTTTCATCTGCCATATGAAACTTTATCCAATTTAAAAAATTTCTACAACCCATATTCATAGTACTGTGCAATTTTGTGCTCAAATATTATTTTAATATGTATATTTATTGTTACGTAATATGTTAATCTTGGGTTTTAAGCTCTGTTAAGACAAATTCTTTTATAGTAGCTGCGTTCATTCATTGAATTTTCATATGCTTTTTCTATTTATAGATATAATTTTTGTGGCGACATAATTTGAATTTACAGTGATTTTTAACATTAAGATCATAAATCATTTGTTATGTATTTGTTATGTTTATATTGATATGTAGTTCTTTTTGAAACCACCTTTGTGAAATTATGACAGTAAGAGAAATCTGACATAGGTGATTCCATCTTGCTTCTAACCTCCAAGCTGTCCTAGGTCATTTTGGGGCATAGGCCAGGCTAGCCTTGGGAGGCATTTACTTTATAGTTTAACTTTGAAGCTGGGATGATAATAGTTCCTTCCTAAAACTAATTTCTTTCTGTTAAAACCACCTGAAACTGCCGTTTAAGACTAGTGAAAGACCACAAGATTAGAATTATGGGAGGAGCTTGAGTTCTATTAAGATGTGGGTGTAGTTTTTATAATCCCTTATTGCTCAGGAGTCATGTGGCCAGAAGTCATAAGATTTATGACTTCCCCAATTACTCCTATAGATAACATCACTATTTTAATACCTAAGATTGGTTTTTTTTGAGATGTTTTTCAGACTGACCACATGCAGACTGTGACTCATGACTCATCTGGTCCTGTGTCCCAGTTGAGTGTATGAAGTAGACTCCCGTTTTCTATACCCCTATGATTTCATCCCCAACCAAGCAGCAGTCCCCATTCCCTAGCCCCACTGTCCACCAAATTGTCCACAAAAGCTTTTAGCCTCTGAGACTTCGGACGTGATCAGTCTCACTCAAATCAGTCACTTCTCACTCAAATCGGTCTCACTCAGTCAGTTGAGCCATTTCTTCCATGTGACTGGCCTTGCATTAAGTAAACTCTTTATTGCAGTGCCGTGATCTCTGTAAATTGATATTGTCTATGCAGCAGTCAGGAAGAGCCCATCAGGCAATTATAAATTTAGGGGCTTGTCTGGGGTCTGCGCTTCTGGGTGCCTGTCTGCTATTTGTCAGCTTTCCACTGGTACAGTGGAACTGAGGGTGAGCTTGGACAGTTGCTTATGTGTCTTGAACTGAGGGCCGTCTCTGATACGGTCTCTGCCAATGAGATGCAGTCAACCCTTTGTGCCTGGGCCTAATTGCAGTGAAGAAACAGTTCCTGGAAGATGTCTTTAAATTGGGCTGGTAAGCGTACAAAGCACTACCAACGTCCTCTTCCTTCTCCTGTTCTGGTTGGCCCCATTTGGGCCAACCTAGCTCTCCCTAGATTGTACAGAGAGTCTTGGTTTAGCGAGATTTCTCTCCAGTTGGATGGAGAGCAAGGGCTTTTTTGGAAAAACACTCTTCTGGTCTGTATTCTGGTTCTGAGAGGCTTCTTGTCTGTCTTTGTCTGTGTTTCCTTACATATATATCACTCTGGCTGGAATGGGAAATGTTAACGGGAGACTTTTGCCTATAGTTCTATGAAATGGAAAAGGATGATTTTTCTTTTGTAACATGTCTTGGCCCCCTCACCAAAGCCACTCAGAAAGAGGGAACCTAGAAACCCGGCAAGCTAACAAAAGGGTAAGAATTTCTTACCAGCCAGGCTTCTGGTCTCAGTCTCTCGGTCTCTCTCTCTCTATCTCTCTCTCTCTCTCTCTCTCTCTCTCTCTCTCTGTGTGTGTGTGTGTGTGTGTGTGTGCGCGCGCGCGCGCGCACATGCAAACTGGCAGAGTGAATGGTAAAAATCACTGTTTGTCTCCTTTGCAAGATTTTGATTAATGGGAAAAAAGATTTATGAGTCTAGTCTTAGGCTGTAATGAATCTGGTGTCTTTCTGTGTTGCTCTGTCATGGTGAAGGATACCATAGGATAGAACATAGGTATAGGACCCCTGCAAGCCTTCTGATCCAGCTGGCCCTGCAGATTGGTTAGTTAAAACTTTGTTGTGGGTTTCTGAGGCAAAAATGGGATGAGATTTCCCTCTTGTCTTCTTTTGTGTCCATGGAGCTTGACTTTGTGACCACGTGGGGATACTCTCTCTTGGTCTCTGCCATCTGGAGTTAGGAGTTTTGGGGTTCATGTGAGGCAGCTGATCTGAAAGGACTGAAAGTCTGAGAAAGGCCAGCATACTTTTTGGCCCCAGTGTATCCAGTCCTTCAGTGAGTTTTGTCTTAAGAGGTCCCATCCCTATGGGCCTTTTATTGGTTTTTTGCTATCTTAAGCCCATTCTTTCTGAGAAAGAATTATCAAGGATAATTCTGGGGAGTAAGGATGCTTCCTCTACTCCTTCTCTGGAAATACCTCTTGCTTATGTGGTAAAACCCTGGAAAATTACGATCTGAGTTTTAAAAAAAGTTTTTGGGTTGAGTTGCCATTGGAACTAAGTACACGATTGAAAGAAAAAAGATTTTAGAAATTTTGTATTCTAAACAATTGAAAAGAGGTTAAATAATAGTGTCATGACTAGCCTTGAGAATCCCCTTGTGCAGTTAGAAATGCTTTGCAAGCTCAAAAATGACTGTGCTAGGCTCCTTCTGGGAAGAGTAATGGTGACTGCCCAGCACTGTAGCTCAGTAGCTAAGGATTTTGCCTTTCATGGTGATGGCCTGGATTCAATACCTGGCTTAGGGATTGAAACCTTTCTGGTTTGACGTTTGTGAGACATTTTACCTCTTATTGACCCTTTTCCCTTCCATGGACAGCTTTCCATTTCCTGCTTTCTTTCTGTAGAGGGCATACAGGGCTTTGAGGCCTTTGTATGTGGATGATTAGCTGGGAAACTGAGACTCTAGAGAATGTGGCCAGACAGAAATGTGAGTTGTACCCAGTTTGCATCGCCAAACTTTCCTTTCTTTGTGCCACTTTGCCATTTATAAAACCACTTTTCATTTCTTTGGAAATACCTAGTGTGTCTGTGGTTAAGTCATGATCTTAGTTAAGGCTTACTGGGGAGCGGGGGGACGGAAGACTTAAAAGCCAAAGGTGTCATCTGTTTGTCCTGGCTGGAGTCTGGTAATAAGAGATTTAAAAGAGCTCTATGGTTAAAAGGTGAATTAAAAGCTGGTAGGTAAGCTATACATATATTTAAAAGGCCTTTATAAGCTTTTTTTGTCTTCTTGGATCTTGTTTTTTTGAGGAAGTTTTTTTTCTTTTTTTTCTCAGTCGACTGAATTGTTTCTCCATTTGCTTCTGTCTGTCCTCTTACTACCCTTGATGCCCACATGAGATGACCTAAGGCAGTTTCTGGCAGCCTGGGTCTCCTTGGGAAAAACAGAGGTACCGCGATTTTGGGAGAAACCTCTGTTTTCCTCATGGAACCGCAAGAATTTTAAGCAGAGCAATCCCTCTCAGAATCGAAGTTGATGCTCTGTTTTGTGTAGTGTTATCTGCCTTTTTTTTACTTTTGGAGACATCAGAAATTATTTGGCATTATGAGAGAACTTTTAGCCTTGGTGTGTAATAGGAGATATACTTTTAGGGTTGGCTAATGGCAGTTACGGAGGGGATATTCAGGTTTTTGCGTATTTAGATAAGAAAAGCATGCTTTTGACCACCTGGAAGGTATGGAAACATCCTACCTCCCACTGAGAAGTGAGACTCCTGTGGGAAGAATGGGCTTATTTACTTTGGGTTGTCCACCAGCCTTGGAAAAATGTCCTTACAGTGAAATTCACTATTTTGTCCTGTAGTGTTTCTGTCTTTTGGGGACCCAGGATATGGTGTAAAAATGGAATCCTTGATTTTTATCTAGATCTTTCCATGTGAGGCAGACATCACTGATAATTCACAAAACTTCAGTCCACCGGGTCTTGACTCATACATTACCTTCCAAATGCCCTTTTACACCTTTTTGCTGTCAATAGTTTCTCTCTTCTTTTGCTGTGTTCTCATAGAATCCTCTTCCTGTCTTCTTATTACATTGTATTGTAAGCAATTACAATTGCAGTACCATTACAATTGTTTTGTAATGCTCCATTTACTCTCCTAGTGAACTGGCTGCTTATTGATGGCAGGGACTGTGTGCTTTTCCCGCATTGTTAGTGATCCAGTGCCCCACACATGTAGTTTGTTGTTCAATAAATGTTCACTGAATACACCAAATAGACTGGTGAAAAAAGCATTGAGTTGGAAATTGTCTGGGTGCCAGATACATCAGTAACTGGGTAGTTGAGTGATGTTTGTTGTTTGGACCCTGTTTTCCTTATACATAAATTGTTCAAAGATGGCTTGTTTAAATACGTCTAGTGTGAATTCTAAATTTTATGTGAACCTGGGTTGAAATGACAGTTTACATATTCTTTTATAGTATAAATTATATGAGCATCCCTAAGAAGCCTGTCTCAACATATCATGCTGTCACTAAAACACGTAAAGAGTCAAGAAACAAATGAATAGGAAGGTCATTGGGATATAATATCCTCTTTTTTATTTTCTCTTTTCTAACTTATTTAGGGAGATAACTGAAACCATTCGGGGTGGTCTGAGTCCCAAGTATATATGCAAATATGCCTTTCAGTAGTAAACAATGTATGCTTTGTTTCAGTCTGTCAGCAGGAAAGCTAGTTTAATGAAACATAAATGTCAACTCCTGAGGTTGACACAATACTCAAAGTTTGAATTTATAAATTGCAGCATGTTTGTATTTAAGTTTTTAGAGTTTTATTTTCAGTATTAATAAAGCAAGACAAAATACTGTTAATTGGCACATTTTATTTCTTGGAGAATTGTTTAATTTTTCTTGGTAAGAATTTTTGTAACCTTCCAAGAAACTATTACAAAAATTGTAAGGATAATTCTTTTAGAGACTAAAGGCAGATAAGTTTTTCTTGCTCTTCATGGCCTTAGGTTAATAGATGTGGAAAGGTTGGAACCTAAGTTACCCAAATGTTTCACCCTTCTTGGGGCTTATGAGCTATTTTTTAAATGGCTTTCCTCAGTTCCAGTTATCAAGAAAATCAGTGCCTAGAGGCATTGAATCCAGACAGAAACCATCTCTTTGGTCAGTTACTGTTTTGAAGTGTTAATAAAACCATTAAGGCTACTTGAATCAATGACCCATATGGTTGTGTGTTTGAGACCTCAGCCATGATAGACTTGGTATTTTCATTGCATCTCTGCTCATTTGACCAGTTTTCTATTGTGAAATTTATGTTTAAGATTATGGATAAATTTATTTAAGCATTCTCCTTTAATTAAAAATTATGAAGAATATTCAGGATATTTGATTTTTGAAAATTTCAAAGTTCTGCTTTTGTATAAACTTACACAGTGACACTAAATTGGTTGGTAAGAAAGGTTATTGGAATGGTTTGTTTTTGAATTTTAAATGATTGTATTTCTTAATGAACTGAGTACTTTATACATTAGTACATTAATCCCTGGCATGTACACTGTAATTGTCAATTGCATAGTAATATCTTAAAAGTTGATTTTAAGTTCAACATTAATAATATATTAAATTTATAATACATATAATTCTCTAAAATGATTGCTATTTTGAAAGTATATTCTGAGGATTCGTTTTTAAATGTACATGAAAAGGAGCAATAGTGGTGAACTGTTTTTCACATAATTTAAAAATTCTCTCTCCAAAAGCTTGTGTAGATTCCTGTATTGGAATAAAAGTTACTTTTTTTTTTTCAGTAGCACATATTTAGTCACCTAAGAGCAGATACATTGTAGGATAGATCTGTTGACTTATATAGAAGAATATAATAATATATTTTTTTTAGCACAGTATTCAGGTGATGTTTTGAGAAATTATTTTCAGCCTCATTTAAGAAGACAGAAATGGCATAGTAAAGAGAGTGAGGTTACATTTTTGTATTGAACATTATTTTAGTCAAACATTAACAATGAGAATGTACCAACTATAGTATGATGTTTGCCTTTCTTAGGGTCAGTCTCTTTAATTTCTTCTTTGCTTTTATGTTTGATCAGTCTCTGAATTCTTCAACAATGTCTCTAAAGTGTATTTCTCTTCTGGGTACCGAAGATACCACTGTAATTTAAAGTTTCATAATTTCTTGTCTGGATTATTACAGAAAGCTAGTTGGTATTTCCTAATTCTAGTCAATGCAGCTCACTGATTTTTGCTTGTTTGTTGTTGCCTTAATATAATTTACATCTTTAAAGGTAAATCTGTCAGCAGTATCTCATCATGTTTGGTGATTTGGAGGAAGGGGAGAGTTGGGCAAGATGCCCTCTTCCCCAGTTTATACACTGCCTCATATGTATCTTCTAGGTCAGTCTTTCTGAAATACCATTTAACAGCTGTGACTAGTAGTTGTGACTGAGACATAATTTTTGCTGTTAAGGAGCAGAAATCACATACTCTTAATAAATTACTATATATGTTTGTGAGAGATTTTACTGAATTATTACCTTGAAGATTCTGTGTAATGCTGTCACTTCTTTCAAAGCTAGGCTGATGTTCACTTTGTCCACAAAACTTTCCATGACTACAAAATGGTCTCTTGCTTTTAAGTCTATAATCTCAAATAGACCAACCTTCTGGCATACTTACTAATGTATTTCTTGGTCTTGTTCTGCCCGAAAGAGTTCTTTGTAATGGCATTCATTGTATGGAGATTGTAGAACTTCTATCACAAACTACACAGAAAATAGGATAGTAAATTCAAATGATAGGAAATGTGAAAGAAAAGGTTTAAAAATGCAACCTTTGATGTTAGGTCAGTAGAAAAATGAACTGAACTTTAACCTAGTTGATAGAGTTTAAGACATTAAAATATCCACAAATAAAACCATAATTGAGTCAGGTTTGGTAGACATTTTAAAAACAGTTGGGTAACATGATACCTCTAGTTTTGTTCTTTTTATCCCTGTTTGCAGATGACATGATTCTATATCTAGAAAACCACATAGTCTGTGCCCAAAAGCTCCTTAATCTGACACACAACTTGAGCAAAGCTTTAGGACACAAAATCAATGTATAAAAATCAGTAGCATTCGTATACATCAACACCAAGTTGACAGCCAGGTCAAGAATGCAATCTGACTCACAATAGACACAAAAGAGTAAAATACCTAGGATTACAACTAACTAAGGAAGTGGAAGACCTGTATAACCGGAATTACAAAATACTGCTCAAAGAAATCAGAGATAACGTCAACAAATGGAAAAGCATTCCATGCTCATGGATAGAAAGAATTAATATTGTCCAAATGGCCATACTACCCAAAGCAGTGTACAGATTCAATGCTATTCCTATCAAAACTACCAGTGACATTCTTCACAGAATTAGAAAAAACTATTTTAATTCATATGAAACCAGAAAAGCTCGTATGGAACCAAAAAAGCTCAAATAGCCGAGGCAGTCCTAAGCAAAACAAAAAATCAAAGCTTCGACTTCACATTATACCACAAGACTACAGTAACCAAAACGTCATGGTAGTGGTACAAAAACAGACACGTAGACCAATGGAGCAGCATAGGAACTCAGAAATAATGCCCCACACCTACAACCATGTGATCTTTGATAACATCAATAGAAACAAGCAATGGGGAAAGATTTCCTGTTCAGTAAATTGTGCTGGGATAACTGCAAGCCATATACAGAAGGTTAAAGCTGGACCCCTTCCTTATACCATGTACAAAAATCAACTTAAAATGGATTAAAAACTTAAACCTAAAATAAAAAAACAGTAAAAACCCTGGAAGATAACCTAAGAAATACTATCCTGGACACAGGACCTGGGAAAGACTTCCTGACAAATATGCCAAAAACAATTACAACAATAACAAAAATTGGCAGATGGGACCTAATTATACTCTTTTAAAGAGCTTCTGCACAGTAAAAGAAACTATCAACAGAGTAAAAAGACAACCTGCAGAATGGGAGAAAATATTTGCAAACTGTGGATCTGGCAAAGGTGTAATATTCCGAATGTATAAGGCACTTAGACAAATTTGCAAGCAAAAACCAGACAACCCATTCAAAAAGTGGGCAAAGGACATGAACAGACACTTTTCAGAAAAAGTGGGCAAGGGACACTTTTCAAACGAAGACATTTATGTGGCCAACAAGCATATGAAAAAAAATGCTCAACATCACTAATCATTAGAGAAATGTAAATCAAAACCACAGTGAGACAGTGTCTCTCACACCAGTCAGAATGGCTGTTAATAAAAAGTCAAAATATCACAGATGCTGGTGAGGTTATGGAGATAAGGAATCACTTATGCACTGCTGGTGGGAATGTAATTTAGTTCAGCCATTGTGCAAAGCAGTTTGGCGACTTCTCAAATAACTTAAAACAGATTACCGTTTGACCCAGCAATCCCATTATTGGATTTACATTCAAAGGACTGTATATCAAATCATTCTACTGTAAACACGCATGCATGCGTATGTTCATTGCAGCACTGTTCACAGTAGCGAAGACATGGAATCAACCTAATGCCCATCAATGGTAGACTAGATAAAGAAAATGTGGTGTTAAATACATATATACCATGGAATACTATACAGCCTTTAAAAGAATGGGATCATGTCCATTGAAGCAACATGGATGGAGTTTGAGACCTTTATCCTGAGCAAACTTATGCAAAAAAACAGAAAACCAAATACTACATATTCTCATTTATAAGTGAGAGGTAAACACTGAGTTTACATTAACACAAAGAAGGGAACAACATACACTAGGGCCTACTTGAGGATGGAGGGTAGGAGGAGGGTGATGATTGAAAAACTACCTATCAGGTACTGTACTCATTACCTAGGTGATGAAATAATTTGTACCCCAAACCACTGTGACATGCAATTTACCATATAACAAACCTGCACATGTACCCGTGAACCTAAAATAAAAGTTAAATAAATAAATAAAATAGTCCTGTTTAAGAACCATTTTTAATTTCTTTTTTGAGAATTGTCCGGATACATTTTTTTTCTTTCTTAAATTAGGCAATTGATCTTTTACTAATTAATTTATAATCTCTATAATATCCAATAAGTAAATTTATCTCTTTGTGATGAGTTATACTTTTCCCCAGTTAATGTTTTTACATTGTTTATATTATAGTTTCTTCATGCAGAAATTTTATTTTATTTTTTCAACTTGTTTTGGTCTTCTTTATCATTTAGGAGACTGTTGTCTCTTTTTGAAAGTCTTTATTCTTGACCTCGTAAGAAAAATTTTGTCTTGTAGTAGTGATAATAACAATGACAATAAAAACAAATAGTACTAACATAACTTTGTACCAGGCACAGTTTCTAACCACAGCTTGATGAAGTAGATGGAATTTCTAACTCCATTTTATAGAAGGGGAACTAGACTTGCAGAATGTTTAATTAAATAACATGTCCAAAGTCATATAGCTAGTAGGTGATGGAGACCAGCTTATAACTGAGGCAGTTTGGGTTCAGAATCCATTTTCTTAAACCAATAGGCCATACTGTTTTTTCTTCTTAGATTTTTTAAACATTTTTAAGTGCTTTTTTGGTATATTAGGTTTGAGGTAGGAATTCAAAGTTGTTTTTGGAGTGCTTGGCTAGAGGAGGAGCCAGCAAAGGGGAGGGAAAGGATTGATCATCAATGTAGTAATAAAGCAAGGAACGTGGTATACCATGAAGTATACTACTGAGATTTAAGTTGAGGAAAAATAATTTGTCAAGATAGAATGATCTTCCTTTATGGTATATGTTTCAGTGTAATATGCTGAAGTAAAAGTCAGATGGATACTGTGTGGGAGATAGGAGAAAATGGAAACAGTGAGAACAAGTCTTGAAAAGTGGCTGTGAATATGAGGTTGAGAGAAGGCTGTCAAATGGGGAAATTGCTGTTATTCTTTAGAAAAAAATGAAAGAGACTTACAGGTGTTACACAATGCTGATAGGAAGGATTCAAAATAGAGAAGAGATTAAAGAAGATAGAGGAAGACTATTCAATGGCAGAAGTTCCTGAAAATCAAAGAGAGTGGGCTCTAAAGCATAGATACAGAGATTTGCTTTCTATAGAAGATGCTCTATTATTTCTGGGGTATAAGAAAAGGCAGATGTAGATACAAGTGACTTTGTGAGCTTATTGGTGGGAAGTGAGAGGGTTCCCATTTGATTGTATCTGTTTTTCCTGTAAAGTAGATAGATGTCCTCTACCGAGTGGAGAGTTAGACGTTTGAAGGGAGTTGGAGGGGTGAGGAGAGGAAAGAAGGTTCAAATTAGCCATCATGGAGAATATGGGAGGGATTGATGAGAGTAAACTAAGAGGATTGTTGGACATTAAGACTCATTCACTGGAAGTGGGTGGTAACAGCATGAGTTCAGTTTTCTTTATTAGTGACTTTCAGGCCAGTTCTGCCATCACATTTAGTACAGTTAATGGTTTATGATCACTACCACCTAGGATTAAAAACAGACATACTACTTTTAAAGCTTGTCAAGCTAATGTTTTTAGTGTGTTGAGTAAATTGGAGAAGGATGAAGATACCGCTTTGCACTTCATCCTGATATCCTTAATTTATGCAGAACATTTCTTGAGAATAGATTATAGATGTGTATGCCAATTCATTTTAAGTTTATATTAAACTATGTGATCTTGAATACCTAATTGCCAGAATTTAACAGTTGTCCCTCAGTATCCACAGGGAATTTGTCCCAGGACCACCCCATACCAAAATCTGAGGATGCTTAAGTCCCTTATATAAAATGACATAGTATTTGCATATAACCTATGCACTTCCTCCTGTATACTTGAAATCATCTCTAGATTACTTATAATACCTAATACAATGTAAATGCTATGTTGATAGTTATACTCTATTTTTAAATTTTATATTTTAAATTGTATTATTTTTTACTGTATTTTTTTCCTGTGTATTTTTGATCTGCAGTTGTGGAGCCTGCAGATATGGAGGGCTGAGAGTAATGCATTTTAATGGTAAACTCATTTTTCTTAAAATTTAATTTTCAAAATGTACAGAAAGTTTTCCAGCAATGTCCCCAAATCCAAATTCACTCATTATTAAACTTGTTTGTTTTTTTTACACAGGGTGTGATAGGTATACAACTGGTTGTTACCATGGTGATGGCCAGTGTCATGCAGAAGATTATACCTCACTATTCTCTTGCTCGATGGCTACTCTGTAATGGCAGGTAAGGCAAGGATAGGCTGATTTCACCTGGCACTTTCAATCTCTAGTTTACCAAACTGATTAACTTCCTAATTACTGTTTCTAAGAGTATAACAAAGGGAAATCATAAGAAAAATCTAGCTTTCTTATTTCTCTTAAAAAATTAATTTTTTTTTTTTTTTTCTTTTTCTGTGGAGACAAGACCTTGCTATGTTGCCCAGGCTATTCTTGAAGTCCTGGCCTCAAGCAATCCTCCCATCTCAGCTTCCCAGAGTTCTGGGATTGTCTCGCTATAGCTTCCTGATTACTCTTAGTTTGAGATATTAGTAGTTTATCTGTTTAGCACAAAGGTAATAGGGTCGTGGACAAGAATTCAGTCCTCTCACCCCTGCCTTTTTTTTTTTTTCTGTCTGTGGGCACTGAAAACACCACATATTTTTCTAATTACCTTAAAAAAAATTTGGTCAACAAGGGGGTAAGAAATTGTAAATCCAAGTGCTTAAATATTTTTAACATTGTTCGAAGAAAATACTTAAAGCGTATGTGTTCTGTTGGTGACCCAGTCCAGAATTTATTATAATACAGATGTTAGGAGGTCTCAGTTTTACTGCAAAGAATTTTAAACTGTTTAATTTAGCAAGGAGGGGATGAAGTTATGTTGTGGGATTTTAATTTTGTCTACTACACTATAAGCTCACAATCCCTACTCCTTCCACAAAGGAGCTAAGTCGACTTGCTGAAACATATACCTCCCACCCCCCAAAATATTAGATTTAAAAAGTGTAGGTATAGATACAGTGGGGCAAAATCAAGGAAAGTCTGCACACAGAAAAACATGCCAAAATCCTGTGTAATTGTGAAAGGTAAGTGATAAATTTGGTACCATGACTATTTACTTCAATTATTCATTTCAGTTAAATAACCAAATTTTGTTACTGCTTTGTATGTCCATTTTCTTTTGGTTAGGCCTATTGAAGTTAGAGAAACAATGGATACCTGTCCTAGTAATGATTTATTTTCTGTTTTAAATTATTTATATTCTTCTCTATGCTTTCTGCTTTTTCCATATTGATGTTTAATGTTGAAAAATATTATTCAGACTGCTTTAAAATTTGTTTGGAGCAATGTGATACACAGGTGTGTGTATGTATAATGAATGTGTGAGAGCTGTTGACAAATGCACATTTTTAGGAGCAAAATAAATAATGACTAAAGTTTTGGTAAAGTGTAAAATAAGTGAAAATCAATAATCTTTAACTATTTTTTTTTTACCGTGTAGGCTTAATATGCCTGTGCTATCTTGTTTACTGATTTCACTTATCTAAACCATTTTCGAAGACCAGGAAAAGATAAACATCAGCTGGGCAAATTATCATTAATTTGAAGTAAAAAGGGTCTCAGGAAACTACATAACATACATTAAGGTAGCTTATTTTCTCCTGAGAATTGTGTGTTTCTAAACTATGTTTATGATGTAATGTCACTTCCGTATCTCCTTTGTCTGTAAAGACCTTGACAATTTTGTCCCATTTTAGTGTATGTGCATTTTCATCTTGTTACATATTCTGCTTTCCATCTATTTCTATAAAATTTATGCTCACTAGTGAAAACTAAAGCCTGAGAGATCAAAAACCTGATTATCTTTATTAATATTGGAAGATTTATATTTAAAATCTTTTTCTGATAAGAGTGTTTCATAAGTATACGTAGATAATTTGAGGGTAAGCTCAGCCTTTAAAAAGCAACACGAAATTGGTTTTCTTTGTGATCTTGACTTGCTTTTGTAAATAGATTAACTTTTGTATTAATTAATGCTGCCTTTAATGCCATATCAGGGTCTAAGGATATCGAGAAAGTCTAGTAATGGTTACTTTTCTGCTACAGGTAGTTTCATTTCCTCTCAATTTTGTTTTGTTTTGTTTTTAAGATTATTTACCTTTTTTAATGTTAAATCCTGAAATTTTGAGGTCATGTTGTCATTTATCTCAATTGAATAAAAGTATTGATTTTATCCTTTTGGCATAATTATTGTTTTATGAGCCTTTTGTAATATATAATGATCCTGTTTTAATAGAAAAAAACCTAAAATTATAAATTGCCTATGTAAAAATATTACTGATCAGAAATGACAGTTTGCATTTTAAATCATATGATGCAGTTGGGTTGAGAAATCTGAGGGCATTCTTTAGGGTCCATAAATGCTTAAAGGAATTAAAGGAATTTAAGGAGAGGATCATGAATTTTTTTTTACAATGATGAATAGTGTAGGATGGCTTGGGAGTGACTATATTGAATAGGCTGGCTTGGGAGTGATTATATTGAATAGAACTATTTAAAAGAACTATTCAAGTAAATAGATGTGTTGATAACAGAGATTAATCATGAGTATGACAGAAGAAATTTGTTTCTGTATATATCGTGTTAATATTCATGTATTCCATTGGTATCCTAAATTGTAAATAAATGTTCTTTGTTTTTGGTTATGGCTTCTCTTTTGGTATCAAATAATCTGTCCCTGTCTCTCATTGACCAGCCAATCGTGGATCAAAAATATTCAGGAAAAAAATACAACTTTAAGTTTAAAAAAACACTATAAAAACTATTTATATAGCATCTACATTGTATTAGGTATTATAAGAAACCTACATATTATTTAATGTATAAAGGAGAATATGTAGTTTATATGCAAATAAAAACTTTCATTATATAAGGAGTTTTAGCATCTTTGGATTTTGGTATCCTGTAAGGAGTGTTGTGGGTATTGGATGGTCCCCCACCTACCCTCAATTTCCCTCAGATACCTGGGGACAGTTGTATGTTGACTTAATGAGTAAGCCATTTTCCTTGATGAAATAAGCAATTATACTTGATGGAATAAGCAGCTTTTACTTACAAATTAGCAGTTTGTTGATTTTTAATATTTAAAAAATTGACTTATTTTCTAGCTCTTGTTAAATAACACATATTGCTATTAGTATTTTTTTAGACTGTTCTTTTAAACTTTTTTAAGGAACTGTGTATAGTCTTTAGTCTGGTTTAACTCCATTAATATTACCCTTATAATTGTTTAAAACTTGATACTGATACAATTTTTTTAATATTTTGTTTCATTTAGATCTGTTCATTGAGCTAGGGAGATATGGTGATATGTTGCAACTTCCAAAATCTCAGTGTTATAAAATTAATGAAAGTTTCTCAGTTTCTTCAGACAGGAAGCAGGGTCAAATGGGGAATCAGAAAGGGATTGGGCAGCTCTCCAGGTAGGGCCTTCACAAAATGATGACTCAAGGGCTCAGCTATCCTCTGAGCTGTCCTTCTTCCCTTATGGCTCCTCTGTTTCCCCTGCTACCTTGGAGTCCCCTGCTAGATTGCTGTGCCAGTTGGTGAGTGAAGAGAGAGTAAGCTGTGGATCTTTCAGGATATTCTAAAGTGTCAAACTTAGAAGTAGATACATCATTTTTGCCCACATTACATAGGCTGGGGCCCTGTGACTAGTTCTGGCCAAAGTGCTGGGGAGGCTGGGAAATAATACTTACGATATAAAAAACAAGATTGGTGAGTACCTAGTTGCTTTCTGCCATAGGTGATATTATCTCCATTTTTACAAATGACAAAACAAGTTTCAAATGATTTACTCAGTTTCACACACTGATAAATGAAACTGAAAGTCTGATTCACAGTCTAGTATTTATGTGATTTATGGCTGCTCATCAGTTCCACATCTTGTCCTGGAACTGTCATACTTGAACAGAGTTTTAAATTTGGTCAGGGAGACAAATACAACTTTTTTACAATCACTGTGACTTTTGTTGGCAGTTTACAGAGTAATTTATTTAAATTATTTTCCTTTTCTATTTTGTTTTTTGAGCCATACTTTGTCTTTTAGAATATATCCTTCAGGTTATAAGTAGTATGCAGTTCACTTGCTATGTTCTTATGGATTCTTCACGATAACATAATCGGCTTTTATTTAAAGCAAATTAAAAGGCACATCAGCATTTGATTACCAGAAGCATGCTAAGTATTAAGTAGAGTTTAAGAACCTAATGCCCTCACACTATCTCTTTCTCTTTCCTTCCTAAAAGGGAATAAAAATCCTAAGAAGTTGCTTCTCTGTTGTGAACTGCTTTCCCTCATATAAGGAACACTTGTTCTAACAGTTGGTCATATCAGTTAAAGACGTTCTTATCATGTCCCACATACCACTGATTTGTAGCCAAAGTATTCACTACTTTGTATTGTAATAAAAGTTCCTTTTTGTTTTGAAGTTTGCTTGGCCCCTCTTTTCTTGGAGAGGTAAGTGTTAGGTTATATTCTTTGTACATTTGAATAGTGGGTTTTGCATGAGGAGTAGGATACTGCTTTTTCTCTGTGATAGCTTCCTTGCTGAACCTGCTTTCTGTTTTTTCTAATTGCTTAGTTCAAACCTCATGCATTTTTCTCTACCCTTTTATTGTCCTAAGTCTACTTTTGTCTGCTGTTTCCCTTCATATGTCCCTCACTGAAAATATATTATGGTCAGATTTATTCTGATTTTTGTCTCATCCCATATCGATTAAAGAGGGTGTTATATCACCTTCATATTCAATTGCTCAATTGCTCTAATTCTTTGTGCCTGTTCTTTATTGCCTGTTGCCTGATCCAGTAATCTGCAAGTTCCCTTTGGTGAGAGAAACCTACTATTCAAATGCACAGTAGGTGGGACCTATGACCTAAGGGAAAGGTTTAAACCTTCAGCTAGCACCCTTACGGAATGCCTGAGTCCTTGCTCTCCTCGCCTTAGCTTTTCTAACTTCCAGTTCCAGAATGTTCATGATATTCTATCAAAATTTCCAACAAGTGTATATAATGTGTATAACAAATAGTATTTTAGTTACTTATGCTGAAAGATTGTCTAGGTTTTAAGTGGTATTTGTTTTCGCTTAAGCCTCCCCGCCACTGGTCAAAATTATAGAGATTTAGAATGGAGACTAAAACTGTCATTAGTGACTGTTTTAGTAGGTTAGGGCTGCTATTACAAAGTACCATAGACTGGGTGGCTTATCAACAGCAGAAATGTATTTCTCAGTTCTGGAGGCTGAAAGTCTGAGGTCAGCATGCTAGTATGGTCAGGTTCTGGTAAGGACCCTGTCTCAGGTTGCAGACTGCTTACTTCTTGTATCATCACCTGGTGGAAAGAGAACAAGCTAGTTCTCTGACCTCCTTTTAAAAGGGCAGTAATCCTATTAATGAAGGCTCCACTCTCACGAACTAGTAACTCCTGAAAGTTCCCACCTCCAAATATCATCAAATTGGGGGTTAGATTTCAACACAAGAATTTGGGCGGTTGGGGACCATAAACATTCAGCAGTGACCTATGTTGTATATCATGAAATAGAGTTTTATATGATTATGTATTAAAGCTTATTTAGCTTGCGTTATTAAAACTGTGCTTTTCTGTGTTTGCTCACATTTAGGTTTCTATTTTAAATTTCTAAAAGTTTTATTTTTTCAAATTTCTAAAACACTATAAATGCTACTTAAATTTTAAAAATAAAGTCTAGGTCAGGACATTATTTTCTGCTACATATTTTTTCAGTGGTATTGAACTGTTGTAGTATAAGTTGTAGTTGTCTGATAATATTTTATATTAGAGGTTTATGTAAGAATGATCATTGAAAAATTATTTTAATTATTTAGTAGAGTACAATATCAGATTGGCTTTATTATCAGAGTCACTGCAGATAATCTGAGCATAAGTGAAAAAAGCCACCAAGTAGCCAAGGTAAAAGCTATGTACTGAAAAGTTGTATATTTAACTTAAATATGAGAGGCTTATTTATTTTAGAGACAGGATCTTGCTGTGTTGCTCAGGCTGGTTTCAGACTCCTAGGCTCAAGCAATCCTGCCTTAGCCTCCCAAAGTGCTGGGATTACAGGTGTGAGCCACCACACCCAACTGAGTTTTTAAGTGAGATTCTGTTAATACTTACTCTCTGTTTTCTAAGAAATATATATTTTTCCCGTTTCAAAAACAGTACATATCTATAATGTGGAAAAATATAGTAAACTGATAAGTAAAATTAAAAGGCAATGAACTATATTCCCATCATTCAAAGACAGTCGCTTTGTAAATTTTTTTGTATTTCTAATTGTTTCTGTTCATATTTTCCCCTCATGCTTGTGATATATTTTATGTCTAATTTTATATCATGTTCTTTGCTTAACATATTATCATAAAGCATTTTTCTCTAATTGTATTTTTGTGACCATTGACTTGCTGCATTCTAATGACTTTTATATCTGTATCTGTCTTCCAAGCCCATATTAGAAAGGCACGCATAGTGCAGCAGTTGCAAGCAGGCAGTCATTTTACTGAGATAGACATACCACCTAATAGCAAAGGAAAAGACTGGAAATTGAGACCAGAATACAAAGTGTAATAGTTGGGAACCATAGCATATGGAATCAAACTGTATATGCAGCACTGACTGCTAAAGAAAATTGTGAAACTGTACTTCTGGATTTTACTTGGAATCTATGATCACAGACCTTAGATGCTGCTTTATACTGCCTGACAGAGTTTGTATGCTGTACTTCTCAGACAACTTTTTCAACCTAAATCCTTTTTCTCCAAAACTTAAGCATCCCTACCTCAGCCTCACCCTAAGCTCTTGAAACCAGAGCCCATCACTCTCATCTGTATACTACCAAACCACAACTCTGGTTAAATGTGCAGCCCCTCTTCTTTATCTTTAAATTTGTAAAATATATTTTATCACCTGCTCCATTTCAGTTGGATTATTCCTGTTACCACACACACTTTTTTTTTAAAAAAAAGTTCTCCCATTTAAAGTAACAACAACAAATAAGTCACAGCCCTACCTCTCTCCTCCTTAAAAAACAAAGCCCCTCCGTATCCATTTCTTAGTTTTTGGCCATTCCTTTATTTCCCTTTGTAGCCAAATTTGTTCATATGTTGTCTACATAAACTTTACTTTTTCACTTTCTCAGTAACTAGTGTTACACTATCTTTTAGTTCCTTTTTAGTTGGTTTTATTAATCCCTATGTATTTAGATATCACAATTATATAATCACTTCAAATTATCTCTGAACTGCAGATTCTAATATGCAGTTGCCCTCTTGTCATTTTTACTTGATGTCTCATGGGTACTTAAAACTCAGTATTTTTAAGTTCGTGATTTCTTCCTGATCTCTTCCATATCAGAAAATGTACCATCATCTTCAAATCAGAAATGTAGATATTATCCTTTATTACTTACTTTTGTTTACTCTCTACCTTTAGTCCATCAGCAAGACCTGTTGATTCACTGCCCTTGTCTCCCTCTAATTCACAGAACAATGAAAGGAATCTTAAAATGTGAATCAAATTATTTATCTACATTGCTTTGAGACCATTATTTAGCATAAAATCTAAAGTCCATACTATGACCTATTAGCCTTTGCATGATCTGTTCCCGTCTTACCTCTTCAGCCCCCTCTTATGTTTCTCCTTGAAGCTCTTGCCTCACTGGCTTTTAGTTACTGCAACGTCTTATGTTCTTTCATGTCTCTGTGCTTTTGGACTTGGTGTTCTCTGCCTGGAATGCTCTTCCTCTGTTTTCTCATTCTTAAGGTTGCTGGTTAAATGTCTTAGAGAAGTTTTTCCTCACCTAATATCTAAGGCTGTCTCTCACATTTTCACCACTTGTTTCATTCTTTCATGTGGTATTAAAATTTATTTTTCACTATTTAATTGAATAGATTTTACCCCCCAACTGGAATATAACCATCAAAAAGGCAAGGGCTTTGGCTTTAATTGGTTGTGATTATATCTCCTCTGCCTAGCAGAGTATCTGAATACAGAAGGTTCTCCCTAAGTGACTGATAAATGAATGAATGGGTAGGTGAGTTACAGACTAGAAGTAACCCTAAAAGTATCACAAATCCTTAGATTCCAACTTTGAACAATAATTCTCACTAATAACGATAACCCTGAGTTATCCCATAGGAAATGTAATAAATTTAAGCCGTTTTAGAGAAAAGAGTTTACAAAATAAGATTTAACAAACATGAGTATATTTAAAAAGAAAATGTGTCTTAAGGCCGGGCACGGTGGCTCACACCTGTAATCCCAGCACTTTGGGAGGCCAAGGCAGGCAGATCACGAGGTCCGGAGATTGAGACCATCCTGGCTAATATGGTGAAACTCCATCTCTACTAAAAATACAAAAAAATTAGCCTGGCGTGGTGGCAGGCGCCTGCAGTCCCAGCCACTCAGGAGGCTGAGGCAGGAGAATGGCATGAACCTGGAAGGCGGAGCTTGTAGTGAGCCGAGATCGCACCACTATACTCCAGCATGGGCAACAGAGCGAGACTCTGTCTCAAAAAAAAAAAAAGTAGAGAATGTGTCTTAAAATATTTCATTACTATAGGGCTCTAAATAAAACCTAATTTTTCCTATACTGAGAGTTCTTTCAATAATTACTATTTCTCAAAGCTGAAGAACTGATTTTAATCTTTATACATGAGTTATTCTGGATCATGTTCTTTTATATGAATTATTTCTTGTAAGTATTCTTCTAAATGTTATGCACTCATCCTCATTATTTGTGGATTTTGTTTTGGGGTTTGCCTACTTGCTAAAATGTATTTGTAATTCCCAAATCGGTGCTTTTTATGGTCATTCATGGACATAGACTGTGATGAAAAATTTGAGTGGTCTATACGTGCATGCTCCTGGTTGAGGTCTAACAAGGCAACAGTCTGCCTTATTGTTTTGGCTGTCATACTGTAAACAAATCTCTTTTTTATGATCTGTTTAGGGCCACTTTTTTTTACAATTTTGCTTTTCATTGGTGATCTTGCTGTTTAAAATGACCCCCAAGCATAGTGCTGGTGGTAGTGTCTAGTATTCCTAAGCACAAGAAGGCTGCCTTACGGAAAAAAATTGCTGGAATGACGCACAGAACTAAAAAAAATGCTATAATTAATGATTACTGGTATTAGATAAGCTTTGCTCAGGGATGAATTATGCTTTTGGCTGCGAATTCAATGTTAGCGAATCAGTGATATATATTAAATAAGATATATTTAAACAGAAACACACATAAAACAAGCTTGGGTATTGATCAGTTTATGAAAATGTTATGACTGGAAGCTTACAGGAACCTAACCCTGTATTTGCCCTAGGAGCAATGGTTCAGTGTTCGCGGCGACTTTATAAAACATAACTACCGCGAATAATGAGAATCAATTCTGTAAGTTAAAATTCTGGACTTCACTATAAATTCAGGAAGTGCCTCCTTACCTGTTTATTGTAATTTAGGGACTTTTAGGTTGGGATATATATATATTTTTTATCTTAAATTCATTAAGCAAAAAACTGAATTCATTTTGGTTCAGTTATCCTTTTTGAACACTTACTATATGCCAATAACTGCTAGCTTTGAAGTACACAAAAAGCAAGAAAGCCATAAAATCTTTTCTCCAAGAATCTTTCACTTAGGGTAACATTCCATTTTAATTTTAATCCAACTTATCTGAAACCAACTGGGTATGCTACACTTGTATTCTGACAGTAATTACCTGGAATTAGTACAAATCCCACAGGTTAAAGGCCAAGTTCTCCATAAAACTGCCCCTACTTCAGATACCAGCTTCAAGTTTTCAGGGTACCCAGGCCACCTGCACTTCTGACTTATTACAAATCTGAGGTTACAAATCTGAGGATTCCCATGATCCCCTCAGGTCCAGTAATCTGCTAGAATGATTCATAGAACTTAGGAAACTGCTTTATCTATTATTACAGTTTTATTTAAAGGAAGCACATAGGGTAAGGTCTGGGAAAGAGCAGAGTTTCCATGCCCTTTCTTTCCCTCTGGAGTCTGAGGATATCACCCTCTGAGCATATCAATGTGTTAACCAACAGGAGGTTCCTCTGAGCTTTGATGTCCAGAGTTTTATTTGAGTTTTGTTATATAGGTACAATTTTAAGTAATTGATACAGAATTGATTTCAGTGATCCAACTCAATTTCCAGGACCCTCCCATCCCTGGAGGTCAAGTTCCTGAAAGTCCTGACCCTCTAGTCTTGTGCTTGGTGTTTCTGATAATCAGCTCCATCCTGCAGCTATCTGGGGCCCACCTTGACCTACCTCATTAGCATAACAGAGATACTTCTACCACTTTTGTGTTTATAAGGACTTTTAAAACTCTGTGTCAAGAACTGGGGACAAAGAGCAGATGTATTTTTTTTATTATACCACAAGAAGACTGCTTGTAAACACTAAGAGATAAATTAAGAGTTTGCCAAGTAGGGAAATAGGTGTTTACAAGGAGAGAAGAATATATGCAAAAAGCACCAAGGGATGAAAGAATTTGTGAGGAAGAAAATGTCGCTTTGCCAAGCCAGAAAGTGTCACCTTCAAATGAAAATGGTTGAAGGTGTAGGCTGGTCGCGGTGGCTCAAGCCTGTAATCCCAGCATTTTGGGAGGCTGAGACGGGCGGATCACGAGGTCAGAAGATCGAGACCATCCTGGCTAACACCGTGAAACCC
>NW_012115488.1:6845784-6864333 GCF_000951035.1 Colobus angolensis palliatus | reverse complement strand
TTGAAGGTGAACCTGGAAAAGTAGACATCGGTCAGATCATGAAAGGCTATAGAAGCAAGAGATAATGCATGACTCCCATACAGATGTGGACCTTGTAATATATGTTTTAATGGAAATTTTCAAGTATACAAGGAGTAGATAGAATGATGAATTCCTGTGTACTCATCACAGTTAATAGCTGTGGCCAAACTTTTCATCTGTACTTACCCCACCTTACATTTCAGTGTATGTGTCAAAAATAATGAGTTTTTAAAAATTACCACAATCTCATCATCATACCTAAACTTTTTAAATAATTTTTTAGTGTCATCAGAAATTCAGTCAGTACTCAGATTGCCAATTCTACAGTTGCTGGGTTTTTTTTGTTTTGTTTTTGTTTTTGTTTTTGTTTGAGATAGGGTCTTACTTTGTTGCCCAGAGTGGAGTGCAGGGGCACAATGATGGCTCATTGCAGCCTTGACCTCTCAGGCTCAAGCAGTCCTCCTACCTCATCCTCTCCCCCGACCACAGGTGCATGCCACCAGGCCAGGCTCATTTTTTAGTGTTTTATAGAGGTAGGGTCTCACTGTGTTGCCCAGGTTGGTCTCAAACTCCTGGCTTCAGACAATCCTGCAGCCTTCTAAAGTTCTGGAATTACCAGTATGAGCCACTATGCCTGGCCTGCAGTGTTCTTAAAACAGCAAATCAAAGAGACGGTGTGCCATAACTAATGTTTGTAATCCCAGCATTTTGGAAAGCTGAGGAGGGAGGATCCTTTGAAGCAGGGAGTTTGCGACTGCTCTGGGCAACCAAGTGAGCCCCTATCTCTATTTGGGGGGGTGGGGGGGTAACAGCAATTGGGAAATTTCAAATTTAAAAATTCTAGATTTTTGTAATTGAAGAATTGGGGGTTCTAGCATACTAGATGCATTTCTTCCTCTATAATAATAGGACCTTTGTCAAAGTTTTTGCCTAGCTGCCTTATTCATTGCTTTTCTCTGTGGGGAGCCTTGGAAGTGATTTAAACAGACATGGATCTTGGTAAGATTTGTATTATAGAAAAATAAGTAAAGGTGGTCCACCTTTCTATAAGGTGAAAAAACAAGAAAACAATAACTAGAGGTAAGCTCAGATGGATTTGATGAGTAATATGTCCACAGGAAGGCAAGGAGGATACCAGTGAGAGAATTTTGCAGTAGTCAGATATTCAGAGGAAGATACACTGAAGTAAGGTCTCTGCAGTAGGGCAGAGTTTAGAATTTTAAGAGATGAGGAACAGAATTAATAATAACATGTTGAGAGGGCACATTGAAAATAAGATATAAATATCAAATTTAAGTGATTGGTAGATAGTTAGGACGACTAGGCAAGCCATGAAATTCAGGATGAGCCACTTGGTGCTTGGGAGGGAATAACTGTTTAGTTTGGATCTTGAGTATTCACTTCAGATTAAAGTATTTTGACTGTGGTAGAGAGGAATACAACCAGTTGTTGGATCCTTACCTGAGGAAGGTTAGATATAGCTAAAAGTAAAGTGTTTTGTAATACAATGATTTTCTCTAATTATTCTACACGTAAAGTTTGAAAATTCTCGAACTAAATTAAAAAAGCGAAAGAAAGGAAAGACTACCTGTAAACATGAGAGTTCATTCAAACAACTCTCTTTTTAAGATAATTCTCAGTTCCTTCAAATGAGGGATTAGTAGAGAATTAGTGTGCTCCTGCCCACTTGGCTACAGACTTCATTTACTTTTAATAATAAGCTTGTATAATCTTAATATGTGTTAATACCTTGTCATTTGTAAGAAATATAAATACAAATGGCATTGCTGGACCTGGCATCTAGTAAGTGGTTGGTAAGTATCTGCTGGATGTTTATCTAAACCCTTTTAAAGTTTAAGAGGTAGTATTTGTTTCAGATTACAGTTTTCACCTGATACTTCTCGACAGTGTCTTCACAAATACGAAACTTAATAAATATTTATAGGATAAAGAATAATTCTGGTGATTTTAAGCACTTTATTTAAAAGGATCTTTTTTTGCTTAGTTTGAGGTGGTATCAACATCCTACAGAAGAAGAATTAAGAATTCTTGCAGGGAAACAGCAAAAAGGGAAAAGCAAAAAAGATAGGTAAGTTATATTGAGCTTGTAAAGTGTTAAATATTTAACACAATTTATATAAATATATTTTATGCTTTGAGTAAAGAAACGTACCAATTATTGTAAGTAGTTGATAAATTTGAGATCAAAACCAATGAAAATCTAATCTGTAGTAATATATAGACACAAAATAGTGATTATTTTACTCAAGAATGGTTAAGTTTATTCTTTGTTTAAATCATGAAAACAATATAGCCATCATACTAAAGAAAATGTAGTTGGGGTTGATTGGGGAGAGACTTATAACCCATGTCTTTATCCTACAACTCATTAAAGATGTCAGTTGGTTTGGGTTATTTTCCAGTTTTTGCTGCTACTGTGTATTATGACATTGGGGAAATTAACCTGCTCTTGGCCTCAGTTTCCTCATTTTAAAATTAAAAGGGATGGACAATATAACCGTGTAGGTGCCATCAGCTGTTGAATGTTCTTTTCATGTTTACAGTTTATGAAGAGAACTGCCTACTAATAAACCTCACAGAACAGACCGTAGTAGCCTCATCTGTGAGATGGAAAGAGTAAACAAAACAATGTTTTGAATAATCCTTCCAGCTTTAAAATTTTATATCTCTATTTAAATAGAATTCTTAGAGAAAGTGCATGTTAATTACCTCTCTGAATGGACCGTAGTTTTCTCAACTGGGGATCCAAGAGGACGTCTTAGGTCCCCTGTGACTCTGAAACCGTGATTGATTGACAACAAATTATTACCATGTTTCTCATATATATCATAAAAATGCTAACCTAGCCTAATACATTTATAGAAGCTAAAAAATAATTAAACATTAATGATTATTTGGCATGAAATTGGAAATTTGAAAAGACTGTCTTTTTTCATCTTACGACCATCCTTTTTCACTTATCATTACAAATATACCTGGAAGCTCATTGGAATATTAATAGTAAACCTTCCTTCTCTTTAGTCCAGTACTTAAGTTCTTTAATAAAATAGTCCTGCCTAACATTATAGTTTCCAGAGCACTTTTATACACAGTTCTACTTAATCCACAAAACAACCAAGAGTGTTAGCTAATAATTTAATTTACTCTTTATTAATGAGAAGCTATTGATCAGAGATGTTAAATGAGTTGCCCAAGTTCACATAACTAGTAAGGTTACGTACTGATAACCAGGATTTGAATCCAGGTTAGTTTTTAGTTTCTGTTTCTTTTTAACTATTCCACTTCCACCTATTTATAGCTACCATGTTCAGCATTTGTAAAATTTAATTATGTAGAAAGAGTCTCACTCTGTCACTCAGGCCAAAGTGCAGTGGCACAATTCTGGCTTATTGTGGCTTCAACCTCCTAGGCTCAAATGATCTTCCCACCTCAGCCTCCCAAGTAGCTGGGACCAGATGCATGCAACACCATACCCAGCTAGTTTTTTTAAAAAAAAAATTTGTAGACACAAGGTCTCCCAGTGTTACCCAGGCTGGTCTCCCTGAGATTAAGCAGTCCTCCCGCCTCGATCTTCCTGGCCTCTCAAAGTGTTGGAATTACAGGTGTGAGCCACTGCACCTGGCCTGAATCCTTATTATAGTGCCTTGTAATGAATAATTATGTTCTAAGTAATTTTTAATAGGTTGAACATGCCTTATAGTTACAAAAAGATACATTAACGTTGCTGTCTTGTTCCTAGTAACAAGAATTATTTTTTGGTTTATTGACATGAAATTATTTTTTCCTGAGGCTTCCCAGTTTTTTATTCAAGGATAAATGCAAAGTTGTTTTTCAGTATTGAGATTAATAGTATTAAAACTTAGTTGAAGCTGGCCATGGGGGTGTGTACCTGTAGTCCCAGCTACCCAGAGGCTGAAGCAGGAAAATTGTTTGAGCCCAGGAATTTTGAGTCCAGCCTGGGCAACTGTGTGTCTAAAGAAATACATAAAATAATAAATTGAAACCTTAGTTTATTACTTTCTATATGTTTGTCTTTAAAAATTAAATTTGGAAATCATACAGATACGCCGGAAGAATTTGTTTTCCTTCATCTGTGATTTTTAGTAAAAACTATTGCAAATTAGTCTGTCTTGTTTCTGAATTTCTCGTACACATAAATCTTAATATAATTCTTCAACTCTGATTTGCATATGGTTCCGGGTCTGTTTATATGTATGTATGTGTGTGTGTTTATACACGTCACTTCAAGGAGAAGTGCACTTTGTCTTCATTTGCATTTACTCTTGTGCCTAAAGAAAAAAGAGAGTAGGAGAAAAGGGTGTGAAATGCTAAGCTAGAAAAAAAAGTTTTGTTGCAGTAACTAATTTAGGTAATTATTTCCCTGGTAATCTGTATATTCACATGATAATTTACATTCAAATTTTATAGTACCCTTTTTAAAACTACCTTTGAGTACTTTACCTCCTTATTGATGAAATATTAGGAATTCTGCCTTTACACTGTGAAATTTAAAACTTCATTTGTAATTAGTTTGAAACAAGCACTTGGATAACAGTGTAGGTAACTTGTTTTTTGTGTCACTTGTCTGATTTTTATAGGAAATATAATGGTCACATTGAAAGTAAGCCATTAACCATTCCAAAGGATATTGACCTTCATCTAGAAACAAAATCAGTTACAGAAGTGGATACTTTAGGTAAGGGAAATCTTGGTAAAATGTTTTATAAATCTCAGTTTTATATTATGGTAGTGAAAGTACTTTCATTTTAATCATTAAGTCCATTATACAGAATAAGGAATCTTTCTAAGAACTTAGATGCTCAAATGACTTCATTTGAATTGAATTTCTTTTTTTTCCCACCTAACTTGTATTATTTTTCCTATTTTCGGAAGAGGCTAACTTACACAAGTTTATTATGCAGTTTCTGTTTATTAGATTGAGATCACAGTCAATTTTTATTATCTAGAATTCTAGACTTCCTTTTACTCTTTGTTTCAGCCTGCCCTTTTCTAATGTGGCTTGCAAAACTGCGTTTGAAATGTCTGGCCATGAGCAACCCAGGGGCTGGGGTGCCTACTTTTATGCAGTTGAAAAATCGAGTATAACTTTTTACTACTCATGAACCTAATTACTGACAGCCTACTCCTGACCAGAAGACTTACCAATAACATAAAAAATCAACACATATTTTTTGTGTTATATGTATTATATACTGTATCATAACAATAAAGTAAGCTAGAGAAAAGAAAATGTTATTAAGAAAATCATAAAGGAGAAAAAATATATTTCCTATTAAGTGGAAGTGGATCATCATAAAAGTCTTCATCACTATGATATTCACTTTCAGTAGGCTGAGGAGGAGAAGGAAGAGGAGGGGTTGGTCTTGCTGGTCAGAGGTGGCAGAGGTGCAAGAGAATCTGCATATAAGTAGATGTGCGCAGTTCAAACTGTATTGTTCAAGGGTCAACTATATTTCTATTGATTTACCCATATTTAGAGTAATTCAGTTTTATTCTCACATATATTAGAAAGGAAAATGGTTTTAGAATAATAAACTGGATTGGAAATCAGAAAAATTTACTTATTCAGGATTTACTTTCATCCATTTGTTATTTCCAAATAGGTCATTTAGTTTTCCTCCTATAAATTATAGAACTGTGGTGTCTCAATTATTGTAATTATATAATGACTACAATGATTCTAGTTTAAAATGATATTAATATGAAATTATTTGAATCCTAGAAGGAAAAGGCATCTATGGTGATATAATTTAAAACACTGGTTTTTAAACTTTGGGATGTATCAAAATCACTTGATGAGTTCTTTGAAATGGAGTCTCTACTCCCATCCTTGAAGATTCAGTAAATGTAGAGTAGGTTTTGGGAATTTGCATTTTTAAAAGTGCTCCAAGTGATTTTGATTTTTGACTAGGTTTGAGAACCACTGGTTTATGTGATAAATGAAATGCATGTTTTTTAAAAATAACTTTGATAATGTCAAATAAGGTGTCATTATGTAATTTGACCCTTCTTGGGTTAAATCATACCACCATCAAAAAATCTTAAGAGGTCTAACATCTCAAATAGGATTATTTTATGATACAAGGTGGCTTCGAAATACGTGAAAGTTTATTATTACATCTGTAAAAGTTGTATGTATATGTAAAGCATGTCCTAGAACTAAAAAATATCAGTGAAGAGCAATATAAATCACTTGTCTAATATCATTTAGGCTTTTTTTTTTTTTTTGAGACGGATGGCTGTAGTGCAGTGGCGCGATCTCGGCTCACTGCAAGCTCCACCTCCCAGGTTTATGCCATTGTCCTGCCTCAGCTCCCGAGTAGCTGGGATTACAGGTGCCCGCCACCACACCCAGCTAATTTTTTTGTATTTTTTAGTGGAGATGGGGTTTCACCATGTTAGCCAGGATGGTCTTGATCTCCTGACCTTGTGATCTGTACACCTCAGCCTCCCAAAGTGCTAGGATTACAGGCGTGAGCCACCGTGCCTGAGCCATTTAGACTTTTAAGACTGGTTATGTCTTCCTCTTTTTTCTTTTTAACTATTTTACATTCAACATTTAAAACATTTAAAGGCACTTTGACTTTTTGATTAGTAGTTGTCACATATATTTCACTACTCCTATATGTGCTTACTTGTATAAAATGTTCATAGACACGTATAAATACAATAATATATAAACGTTCTTCCTGATTTTTAGTAATTTTGACATTTTTACAAATAGTGTTTATTGAACAATTTGTCAGCTAGCTTTAGTAAGATCTTAAAATTGTTGAGTATCAGACATTGTTACAATATTTTACTTGTATTACCCCATCCTCACAATTCTGAAGTAGGTAACTGTTACCAGTTTTTCTTTTTGTTTTTTTAACTCATTAGGAAGAAGGGTTAAATAACTTGGACAGGGTTACACACTGAATGTGGTACAGCCACTCAATGAGAACTAGCCCATTTTAATGAATTTAAAAAAAAAAAACAACTGAATTTAGGGTATTGTAGCTTTAGCATGTAGTTTATGGAGTATTTGGTTTCACTTTTAGGATTTTGAGAACTAGTCACAAATGATACTCGTTTATCAACTGGTCATGTAATATCAAGAGCATTTCCAGTTAACCAAAATAGCAGGGAGATGTTCATATATGTTTGTAAGTTTTCGTAGTCATTTGTGAATGCGTGTTGTATATGTGTGTTTAGGTGAAAGTACAGGGTTTTCTGTCTTCTTTTGACTTCAATATTTTATTAAAAGGCATATATATAATTGTATTATTGATTACACAAAGAATGTAACACTTGAGTTAAATAGCCAAGAATATATATAATTTGTACTTTCATGGAATGTATATATTATTGATGTCCCAATAATTGTCATAAAAGTCTATCTTAATTTGTATTAACTATGTATTATAAGAACCTCGTAAAGAACATTAGAACTTTTGAATGTCACTTCACTGTTTGCTATGAGTGAGTTCCATGGAGGAAGTCCCTATGAGTATGGGTAGGTTTGGAGAATTAGAATGCTTATTTAAATTATTGATAATAAAACTGAAAACCTTAAATGGATTTTGGTCTGTCCTTTCCATCCACTTCCCTGACCTTCCAGATAGAAAGCTCAGTATGGGTGATTTTTTTTTTTCTTAGTAGGAGGAAAGGATTGAGGGTAAGCATCCTGTAACCATATCAGTATGTTTCAGGCTTATGTTCAGAAGCTGTAGGTCAATCACAATAGAAGACCTAAAGCAGGGCTGGGGGCAGTGGCTCATGCCTGTAATCCTACCTCTTTTGGAGGCCGAGGTGGGAGGATGGCTTGAGCCCAGGAGTTTGAGAACAGCCTGGGCAATATAGTGAAATCATGTCTGTACAAAAAATTTAAAAATTAGCCAAGTTTGATGGTGTGCATCTGTAGTCTCAGCTACTAGGAAAGTTGATGTGGGAAGATTGTTTGAGCCCCAGAAGCTGAGGCTGCAGTGAGCTATGATCACACCGCTGCACTCTCAGAAAACCTAAAGCAGTTAACCTAAAAGTTAAAGTACATTGAAGCAGATTAAGAGTGTTACAATAACTTGATGCAAATGTAAAAATCATAAAAGGATTTTGGATTATTAAAATGTTATGATCATCTTACAGAAATGGTATAAAATTTGGTTAGTTTTGATGCTACTTTTAATAGGTCTTACTGAATGTGATATTTTCAAAATACTTTTTCTATAAGAATGTTGTATCTTCAAGTGTAATTGTATTATATTTTATCACTAAAAACTGTCCAAAGCAATGCAGATCATTTTATTATGTGCCATAAGAACATCTGAATTGATGGTTATGTACGTGATTTACTTCCACATTTTTAGGAGGCCTTCTAAAAAATGATGTTGATGTTTTGGACTACACTCTGGTAGAAGTAAACCAGAATACCTATGCCAACTGAGATGCAAAGGGTGATGGAATTATATTTACTTTCAAAGAATGTTAATTTCAATGTAAACTCTTAAGAATGGAATAGTTTGTTGAAGGGGTATGGTTTTGTGGAAAATCAACAGACATTTTATAAACTTTTCTTGCAGAACAAAATAGGGTATAAGAGGTATATTTAGTTCATTATTTTTCTTGAGACAGAGTCTTGCTCTGTCACTCAGGTTGGAGTGCCGTGGCGTGAACTCAGCTCACTGCAACCTCCGCCTCCCAGGTTCAAGCTCTTCTACCTCGGCCTCCCAAGTAGCTGGGACTACAGGCGCCTGCCACAACGCCCAGCTAATTTTTGTATTCTTAGTAAAAACGGGGTTTTGCCGTGTTGGCCAGGCTAGTCTCGAACTCCTGACCTCAGGTGATCCGCCTGCCTTGGCCTCCCAAAGTGCTGGGGTCCAGCCTTGTTTATTATTTTAATCTGTAGTATTTCATAGAATTACTAGTTTACAATTAGTACAGCCAATAATTGTAACATAAAGTTTAACTCTTACTTCACAGAAGTGAACAGTATAACTAAATTGTTGTGTTCCAGACTAAGTTGTTTTCTGAAGTGAAGGTATCATAGCTAGATATTTAAAAGAAAACACTTATAATTTCTGTAAAAAATAGCTAATCAGTTAATACCAATAAATTTGCAATCATACTTTACCAACAACTTAAATTTAACTTTGGTAATCTTTTAAGGTTTATTTTAATTTGTGAGGTATTAAAATTTAGTTTTGGATGCTAACATCCTCAGTCTATTTCCTGCATTTTTAGATTCATATATTTGTAAATCTTACATTGCAAATGAACAAATAAAGTCTAGCATATTTTAATTATAAATAGGTCCTCATAAGTTATTTATGAAAATTTAAGGGAAACTTTTTTTTTTTTCCAGCATTGCATTACTTTCCAGAATACCAGTGGCTGGTGGATTTCACAGTGGCTGCTACAGTTGTATATCTAGTAACTGAAGTCTACTACAATTTTATGAAGCCTACACAGGAAATGAATATCAGCTTAGTCTGGTGCCTGCTTGTTTTGTCTTTTGCAATGTATCCTTCAAAACATCATTAATATTAATTTATTTTGCAGATAACACCATTAGACCTCATCTCTGATTTGAGAAAGATTTTATGTCATTAGATAACTTTATTGAAATCTTTTTTATGTAATTGAAAATATTTTCAAAGTAATAGAGTTAAATAATTTAAAAAGCTAAATGTAAGAAAAATGCCACTGCCCTGCTTTTCCTTTTTATCCAAGTCTAATGTCACAGAGACAACCACGTTCACCCCTTTTAGGCATTTATTTTGGGAATTCCTTCCTTGTGTTTAAATATTATGTGATAATGGTACTATTTATATATTACTGCACCTTTCTCCCTCTTCCCTTTTCTTCCCTTCTTTCATTCTCCCAAAATAGTTAGAGATAACATTTTATTAAATTTATACTCAGTTTTACCATGTTATACCTATGAAAATATTATTTACAGCCAGGCATTATAGTGTATTATTACCTTCTGTAAATAATTTTTTATTTTTGTAATTGTGGAAACTATAAACTCTTCCACAGAATTGGTAGAACCTCAGTAGTTCAGATACTTCATTTCTGTTTTCTTCCCCATAGAAATATCCTCCTGGAGCCCTCAGTTTTCTAAACTTCAGTATAACTAATATCCTGTGACTTTCTTCACTCTCTTCCAAAAATTCCCTCTACCCGTCTCTGGATCTCATGATTTCCTCTTCCTTGGTTTATTCTTTTTTTTTTTTTTTTGCAGAGCACATTCTCCTGTGGTGTCCTTAGAAAGGGTGCTAAATTTTTATTTTTAAATCTTGCTTGCCTGGAATTATCTTTATTTTTTCCCTCATACTTGATAGATAGATTGGCTCAGTAGAAAATTTTAAGAAAGAAATAGGTTTGCCTGGAGAATCTTGAAGTCTCTTGAGAAATTGGATGTCCTTTTGTTTTTCATATATACCTATCCTTCGCCTAGTACATACACCCTCTGGAAGCTTTTTCTTTTTATTCTTCTGTTTTCTGACGTTTTATCATTGATAGTGCTAAGTTCTAGATTTACCCTTTAAATCTGAAAACTCATGTCTTTTACTACTATTTTTGTTTTCTTATTTTTATTAAAATTAAATGTGTTCCCCGCTTTTTTTTTATTTCCATCTCTCCAGCGGCAACTTCTTCTAGCTCTTCTCTGTTTGATGCTTACTTTTATATTTCCATGTACTTCCAAGGCTATTCTTTGATTTTAGTTTTAAGCTTAACTGTTGCCATTTCACTTTGGAAATAAGGATTAAGCATATATCTTTGGGCTGCCAGTTAACCACTGATCATTTTCTATTCATCTTCCACATATAGTAATGTCATGTTTATGCCGTGATCATGTAAACACCACTCACAGATGAATAGTTAGTTGCCTTAATGTATTCAGAAATATCAAGTAATATGTCAGTTTCATCTTGAGTAGAGTTCCTCCTGGAGCCCTCAGATAAGCCCCAGTCTAGATTGGTTGACCTTCCCACCTGATGTGCACCTATTCCCCTGGTATCACTCATTATCATCTTCTTGGAGATTCTCTTTGCATCTCCCTCAAATTGGAGTTCTTTTTAAAGATATTCTGTGTCTACCTCCGACTTGATTTACTTTCTGATTTTGGTGGAGCATATTCTTCAGTATCATCTTCAAAAAGGTTGCATGGATACTACATTTTTTGTGACCTTGCTCTTTTGAAAATATTTTAAATTTTCCCTAAAAATTAATTTTTCCTTTGGCTGAGAATGTAATTCCATGCTGAAAATTATTCCCTTGATAATTTTGAAAGCATTATGTTTTTGTCTTTAAAGTTCCATTCTTACTCTTAAGAACTGAGCTGCGAATCCAATTTCTGATTTATTTTCTTTTTCTTTTGAGACAGGGTCTCACTGTGTTGCCTAGGTTGGAGTACAGTGGTGCAATCACATCTCTCTTTATTTTTTGCAGCTTGCCCAAGCTGGTGTCAACTCCTGGCCTCAAGGCTTCTTCTGCCTTGGCCTTCCAGAGTGCTGAGATTACAGGTGTGATCTATTGCGCCCAGGAATCTGATTTTTTTATAAGTTCTGTTTTTTTCCTCTGTGTTATCATTACCATCATTTTTTAGCTAGCCACCTGGTGTGCTAAAATTTTATGATGATATGCCATATTTAGGGTCTGTTTTCATCCCATGTTGGGACTTTACCAGTCTGTGAACTCATGTTCTTGAGTTCTAGAAAATTGTTTTGAATTATTTTATTCGTGTCTACAGCCATACCACCCTAGACACACCCACTCTCATCCGAATTATTTTATTGGTGATTTTTCTCTTCTTTATTTTCTCTCTTTCTGGAATGCTTATTATTCAGATATTTAATCTCCTAGACTGGTTTCCCAAGAATGTCATCCTCTTTCTTGCATGTATATGTTTATGTTTATATTTTTATATTATTTGTTTTTCTGGGACATGTTCTTAACTTTCTTTTTATTGAGTTGATTATTTTGAATTTCTGCTATAATTTTTAATTTTCACAACCTCTTTTTCTTCTGTTCCACTACCCCCTTTGATGGAATTCTGCTCGTTTCATGGTTACATTATCTTCCTGTGTCTGTTTAAGATATTAATGATAGATTTTGTTAAGGTTTTTTTCTTTTGTCTGCCTAGTATCTTTTTACTCTGAGTTGCTTTTGTTTGGTTGCTGTCTTTCACATTGAAGGCTCTTAGAGATCTCTAGTGACTGATGTTTGCCTGTCCGTAATTAAGTGTGAGACACTAAAAAACTGAATGGAAGCTCTGAGCACATGGTGAGGTAAGTTGCTGAATCATCTAGATAGGCCAGAGATTATCTTTTTACCCTCTCGGAAGCATAAATCTCCATACTTGCTTCAGATGTGGGCAGATTGAACTGGTTACTTTTAAAAAGTACTGATTTCATTAGTACTTATTTTTAATACCTCCTATTATTACCGCCCCCCCTCCCCCTGCCGCCACCACCATACACACATTCAGTAACCAGCACTTTCACCCTAGCGTAGAGAAGTATTTGTCATCTAACCAAGTTCCTTATCCTTTTGGGGAGTCTGGCAGTAAAAAGGCAAATTTCTTCTTGGCTGTCAGATTGAGCTGCTTCTTTCTGTTGAGTCTGCTTTCTAGTTTCCACAATTTTTTTGCTTTTTCTCTTACTTTATTCATGTTCCTTAAAACCAGATTCCTTTACCATCATTTTGGTGGGATTTAGGAAGAGATAAAAAGTAACTGATTTGCTTAATCTGTCTTAAAGACTGGTTTTTTTTTTTGTTTTTTAGAGACATGGTCTTGCTCTGTTGCCCAGTCTGTAGTGCAGTGGTGTGATCATAGTTCACTGCAGCCTCTAACTCCTGAGCTCAAATGTTTCTCCCACCCCAGCCCTCCGAGTGACTGAGAGTACAGGCACGTGCCATCACAATTGGCTAGGTCTGGGAAGTCTTAATAACTGCAGTACAGACTTTTAATCTTCCTGTTTTATCCATTCATCAACCCTGTGTTTGAAGGTACCTCGTATCTCCAGTACTTTTCCCAGGTTCCTGATGAACGAATTGGCTTTCTTTTTACTGAGTTCTTCCCCTTGCAGATCAAGTATAGCAGAGAAAGCTGAAACCTAATTGCTTTTCTCTATCCACTTAACATCTTCCAAAATTTTGTTGATTTCTTATTTATTTACTTACTAATTTTTGTCTCTTTTTCTATTCTCTATTCTTGAGGTTTTTGACTTTTTTATGTGCCTTGCTGAGTTAGATTGTGATAATGAGCAGAGGAAATGCATGTCTTACATCTTAATATTTAACCGGAGACGGTAGCACTATCTTTTACACTTGTTAAGTGGATACCATTTAAAATATGTGACATAATTTGACAGTTCATCACTAGCGTACTACCCTTCTGTTGCCTCTTTTGGATTGATTTAGGTATAATTTAGACTAGAAGAGCCAGAAAAAAGTCTTAAGAGTCAATATCCACAAAGTATGTAGTATACTGGGTAGAAATACTAATCATGTGTGTCAGTTGAGAAACATCCTTAGATATCCAGTGTTGCAGTAAATCTAAGAGCAGTTTTTAAATTCAAGCTCATAAAATATTCCTGTTTAATTCTGTGGTATTAAATACGTGAAAATAACAATCAGAATAAAGACCTATCCCTAGACATCAAGTCATATAAAACACATCAAAAATATTTTCCCATGATAATTAGCACGAGCTGATTATATGTCATGTTACTTTTTTTGTACTTCAGTGAGTTCTCATGTTTTCCAAAATACTGCCCTTTGTTGTTTTTTTCCCCAGAGACAAGGTCTCACTCTATCGCCCAAGCTGTGGTGCAGTTGCACAGTCCTAACTCACCGTATCCTTGAGCTCCTGGGCTCAAGTAATCCTCCTGCCTCAGCCTCCAAAGTAGCTAGGACTACAGTTGCACCCAGCTAATTTTTGATTTTTATAGAGATGGGATCTCACTATGTTATCCAGGCTAGTCTTAAACTCCTGGCCTCAAGCCATCCTCCTGCCTCAGCCTCCCAAAACACTGGAATTACAGGTATGAGTCTCTGTTCCCTGCCAGTATTGCTTATTATTGAATATTCTTTTCTTCACTTTCTTCATGGCTAACACATATGTGGGAACGCATATACTTGATTTGCAGTTTTATTTTAATGTGATTGAGCCCTTGATATATACCTACCAGATAAATTAGAAAAATATGCTTTTTAATAGCTATTCATATTGTTTATGTGAGTAAATTTTATGTTGCATTTTACTCTCTAACGCCTAATAATGCGGGAGCAAAGGTCCCACACAGCCTTTAGCACTGAACTGACTTTGCTTCGTTTTAAGTAATGCATTTGTGAAAGGCATCAAACAGTAACATCTCTGCAGGAATCCTGTAGCTGGCTGTCTCCCTATCCCAGAGAGGACAGAAAGTGCTGAAGAGCTTACAGACCAGGCTACTTTCTGCCAGCTTTGATACTCCACAAAGAGGGTGGGGAAGAAGGCAGTAAAATTGTGTGTATGCTTGGGTATGTGATTTTTTTGTTGTTGTTCAAACCTGTAGCATGTGATGAAGTTATCTACCACCTTTAAAGGCATATAGGAGACCAGAATTAAATTCCAGATATCCAGATTAACGCCAGAGAGAAATAAGTTTACAGCCTATCTTTTATCTTTAGATAGGCTGGAATATAGCTGAAGTAACCCCTGTCTGGCTTCTCTTTGTTTTCTTATTGTATGTGCCTGCTTATTAGTCAAACACATGTCTCTATTGATTACATAGGACAATAGCTTTGCTTAATTCCATAGTCATACATACCTCAGTTAATTCAGAAATTCTCTGCAGTTGTTACTGATGAAATGTTCTTTGTTAAAATGGTCCCCAAATTAAATGGTCCCCAAAATTAAAATGATCCCCAAATTAGACATATACAACTTTAAAAATCAGTTCACTTTAAGGAAGAAAATTATTTAATTTCCATGATTTTTTTTTCTTTCCCCCAATCACTTATATGTGACATAAATAGGACAGCAAATTATGCTTTCTACAGAATCTTAAAAGTTCTAAAAGCACAGGAATGACTTTTTAAAATTTGACACTAAAACCTTGAACCCTGAAACCTAGAACTGAGTCTTCTCTTGTCATCAGCTCTGCTTTCTGCTTCACCTGAGGTGTTCAGGCATCTCAGCCATCAGAGCTGCTTTGAATCTCACTCCTAAAGCCAAACTAATTCTCAGCTCTACTCTACTTTCTTTCTCATTTGTAATTCTAACCATTTTCTCTGACCAAGTCTGTGTGTTCCCCTTCTATTTATGCCAAGTTATATGTTATGGGGAAGGAAAAAGGTAAAGAAACCCTTGCAATGAGGATGGAGTATTTCTAGTAAATGTCTTTCCTGTATGATGGCCCATGAAGTCTTAGAGTCACTGTAGAAATGTGTACTGATTTTATGGATATGAAGCATATCATTTTCACTTATGAAAAAATGAAAAGTAAAAAGGTAAAAATGTGGCTTGCAAAGCCAGAGGTCCTTCGGTGGAAGTAAAACTTTAAAGAATGAAAATATTCTACAATGTATAGATTTTTTTTCCCCAAGAACTTTTCTTAGAAATAAGCTGTAGCACAGAGAGTAATACTGAGTCAATTATGTGAATTTGAGTGAGAAGAAAGCTATTCTACAAAGAGTGATAAAGCTTCTCAGTAGTCCTATTATATTTGGTTAAAGGCCTGGATCATTAGTCACATTTCCACAGTGCTTGTATTTTACAATGTGGAGGTTTAAGGTACAAAACCCTATTATGTATGTTTTCATGGCTATGTTAAAATTTTAATTTTCTTTCGTTTCCAGGCATACAAATTTTATGCAAAGCTAAAAACTGTGACTAGTTCAAGTTAAAATAAATTCTAAAGTTTTCTGGTTTAATATTCAGTTCTGTATGTAGATTTGTATATTAAAGGTCTACAGATGTTGCATTTATTTGCTGTGGGAAATAGACAACTACAACAAACTAGTACAACTTAGTCACCATTTCTAAATTCCTTCAAAAGCTCTAAGCTACTGTATTCTTTTATTTACAAAAGTGTTCTGCTTTAGATTAATAAGGAAAAACAAAACATTTAATCCTGAAGTAAACTGTAAGATTTCAGTTCTAGTGAGAAAAAGAATGAAACTCAGAGTTATTGAATCTGAGCCAAGGTACTTGTTTTATGTTGAAAACTTGTATATGGCATGTTATATCAAAGCCTGTTTGTTGTATGAACATGGAGATTTTTTTGTGACATTAATGCTGTCATATTACTCACATTTCAAGACAAAAACCTAGAATTAAATAGGAGTTTGGGGTAATAAGACATTATTTCTATTTATTAATTTATAATTGAGTCTGACTTTGCTCTTTTAGCTGCAAAGTGATTTTTTTTTTTCTGAAGCTAAAAGATAGTTGTCTTTTGTATTTTAAGTAAAGGTTGTATATTATGTTTTCAGAAATTTTTGGCTATTATTTCTCTTCACAGTCTGGTTAGGTTGAGGCTGGCTCTAAGCTTTTTTTGTGGAATGGCATTTTAAACATGCACGATACTTTTTTGCGTATATCTAAGGGAATTTTAGGTTCTTTTTCTCTATAATTAAAGTAATGGAACCTGCATATCTAAGAAAGGATGAAAAATATTTTAGTTTAAAATTATTTTTGTTAAAAAAATTTTTTTAACATTGGAAGATACGATCATATTATTTTTAAGACTTTTTTTACTTAATAGGTCATTAGGATTAATGTACTTAGTTTTCAGTGTATATGTGTAATAAGTTCTTGGTATAGTTTGTAGGTTTCTTTGCAATGTAGAATGTGAAGTATAATGTATTTTGAGTATTTTAGTTGCCTTTTCTTATGGAAAAACAAAGGTGGAAGATTTAATTATTTGAATAGAAAAAAATTAGGGATTTTATTTGGTAGCAATGGTCAGAAAAACAGTAGAATCTTTTTCACAGAACAGAAAAACTCAGTTTGCATAAAATTCACTTAGTTGAGTGGAAATATGTTCCGTTTTGAAGAGATAATTATAAATTTGTGAAAGTTTTTTGAGAAATCTCTGTATTTATTCTTTGGGATACTATTTATCATATTTGTGTAGTAGCAACAAAATATTTCTTCCTGGAATATGGGTCTATTTCTTTTCTTCTCAAAAGAGCATTGATAAAATATCTTTGAACAATCTCGGGATGTTGGCGTATAGACAGTGTTTTCTTAATTTGAGAATTGGGCCTTTAAAGCAGCTTATAAACTAAGTTGAAACATAATGGTACTTTTTGTTTGTTTGTTTGAGATAGTCTCGCTCCGTCGTTTTTTTTTTTGAGACAGAGTCTGGCTCTGTCACCCAGGCTACATATAGTGAGTGCAGTGGCCCGATCTCACCGATCTCAGCTCACTGCAAGCTCCTCCTCTCGGGTTTACGCCATTCTCCTGCCTAAGCCTCCCGAGTAGCTGGGACTACAGGTGCCCGCCACCTCGTCCGGCTAGTTTTTTTTTTTTGTATTTTTTAGTAGAGACGGGGTTTCACCCTGTTAGCCAGGATGGTCTCGATCTCCTGACCTTGTGATCCACCCGTCTCGGCCTCCCAAATTGAGCCACCGCACCCGGCCTGAAGTCGTGATCTTGGCATATTGCAGCCTCAGCCTCCTGGGTTCGAGTGAGTCTTGTGCCTCAGCCTCCTGAGTAGCTGGGACTATAGGCCACCACACCTGGCTAATTTTTTGTATTTTTGGTAGAGACGGTGTTTCACCACATTGCCCAGGCTGGTCATGAATTTCTGAGCTCAGGCAATTTGCTCACCTCGACCTCCCAAGGTGCTAGGATTACAGGTGTGAGCTACCGGACCCAGCCCATAATAGTACTTTTATAAGTATATGTTATTTAAGTTGTTATTCTAAATCTGAGAGAAATTTGCCATTTTAGACCTAAAAATTGAAACTTTTTATCATTTGGAAGCTTATCTTCAGCTTGAAGGTAAACCTCCTGAGGAAATTGTACTACCTGTCCTTGACTTTGCTTTCCTATTACAGTTTAGTGTCTTTATTTCTTGATTTGTTGAAATGTTTTGGTGGCGCTTTCTGCTAAAGCATGCGTGTGGTAGCTATTTTTAGACTTTGCAGTTTTGAAAGTTAATTTTATACTTATTCTGTTGTTGGCATTTGGTTGGTTATAGAATTCTAGGTTATCCGTATTTTTCTTCATAATTTTGAAGGCATTGCTCCATTGTCCTCAGCCTTGAAAAATGCTATTAAGAATTACTTATGGTGGGCCGGGCGCGGTGGCTCAAGCCTGTAATCCCCGCACTTTGGGAGGCCGAGACGGGCGGATCACATGGTCAGGAGATCGAGACCATCCTGGCTAACAGGGTGAAACCCCGTCTCTATTTAAAAAATACGAAAAACTAGCCGGGTGAGGTGGCGGGCGCCTGTAGTCCCAGCTACTCGGGAGGCTGAGGCAGGAGAATGGCGTAAACCCGGGAG
>NW_012115488.1:6820828-6845709 GCF_000951035.1 Colobus angolensis palliatus | reverse complement strand
AAAAAAAAAAGAATTATTTATGGTGATATTTAATCTTTTGCATATACCTAATTTTGCTTTATTGTTCTTCTGAGGAAACTTTTACAGTTGTCTCTTGGTTGGTCTTGTTTCTGAAGGTTCATAATGATGTACCTCATGAGGATCTTTTTTACTTCTTTGTGGTGGGCTTTTGGTAGGCTCTTTAATTTGGAAACATCAAGTTTAGAAAATTTCTTTGATTATGTCTTTGAGAATTTATTCTCTCCCTCCACTCCCATTTTCTTTCTCTGTCTCACTTTTGTTAGTCAGATGTTGTATGTTCTGGATTAACCTCTCATCAACTTTTTTCTTTTTTTTCTTTTTTTTTTTTTTTTGACAGAATCTTGCTCTGTTACCAGGCTGGCGTGCAGTGGTGCGATCTCGGCGCACTGCAACGTCCATGTCCTGGATTCAAGCAGTTCTCCTTCCTCAGCCTCCCGAGTTAGCTGGGATTACAGACGCCCACCACCTTGCCCGGCTAATTTTTGTATGTTCAGTAGAGACGGGATTTTGCCCTGTTGGCCAGGCTGGTCTTGAACTCCTAACCCCAGGTGATCTGCCCACCTCAGCCTCCCAAAGTGCTGGGATTACAGGTGTGAGCCACCATGCCTGGCCTTGTCTTACTTTTCATTTTGTCTTTTTGTTCTGCTTGATGGAACTTTTGATTTTTTTTTTTTCTTATTTTTCCTGTCCTGTTTCTTGTTGATGCCTAACCATTCCTTTTTCATAGCATCCTGCTCTTATTTCAAAGATGCATTTATCTTTGTCTAGCTTTATGAAATATACATATCCTATGTTTATAAATATCTCTAAATAAAAATGTGTGTATCTGTTTCTGTATATATAGTTATATATCTAAACTTCATTCTGCTGCCTTTATCATCTCTTTTTTTCTTGAAGTTACTTTTTTTCTGTTGCCGATTTTAGCTCTTTCTTTTTTTAAATAAGATGTGATGCTCTTAATACAGATACTGCCTAACTATGACTTGCAGTATCTGGGTTGCAGCCTGTTTTTGTACAGCTCTTGAGCTAAGAATGGCTTTTTAGCCTTGTTAAAGTATTAGGGGAACAAAGTAGGCAGAAGAATATGCTACAGAGACTACATATGGACCACAAAACCTAAAGTATTTACTATCTGGTCTTTTATAGAAAATGTTTTCCAATTCCTTTTTTAATGTCTGAGGATTCATTTTTAAGAGATGGCCGCTAAAAGCTGATTGGAAGCTCTGTATATAATTAGGGCTTGGTTAGTTTCACTAAAGAATAACTTGGTAATACTAAAGCCAGCTTTATTTTAGGTAGCCCAAAGTGTCATTGTTTATTGGTCTTTTCCTTGAGGCCTTTCAGTTTCTCTAGAGGAGAATCTCTTTATCTCCTGCCTGGAGTGTACAAACTTGCTACACATGTTTCCAAGATGAATACTACCTTTGAGTGTAGACTTTCACCTGATCATCCTATTTTTGATGCAATTGAATAAATCTGTACTCTCCTGTGCCTCAGGTTCAGTTTCTTCAGAGGCAAAAATCTTAGTCTTCTGCTGGAGTCAGAGTGGTCTGGCTGCATAGAAAGGCAATCAGTGGAGAGTTGCGAGCCCAGTTGCCACTTACATAGAAGTCAGTGCACACCACATCACTGCCTGTATACTTCTTAATCTTGTACCTCTTAAATTAAATTATCGAATTTTAAAGATTTAAACACAATCAGGAATGGTAACATCTGTTTGTATTGTATTGATCCATATGTTTTTGTATACATTCCCGTAGTTTTGGTATTACATGCTAAATATTTAATTCAGTTATCTAGAAAACATTTTGTTGCTGAGAACTAGGAAGACTTAATCTTTGATTTTCAAAATAACCCTGTGAGGTTGTGGATTATGGTGGCGGCATTTCACAAAGTAAGAAACTGAGACACCGAGAAAATAATTTTCATGTGGAAGATCATGAGTTTAGTAAGAGTAGAACAAGGATTAAGCCAAACACTCTAGGTCTAGAGAATACTTTCTTTACAACTTGATCACACTATAGTTTAAAATAGTATATTGATTACATGACAAGTGAATTATATTAATAAGTGATACAATAAGTTCAAAAGAGGAAAAGAATGGCCTCAGCTGAGAAGGTAATGGTAAGTATCATGAAAGATGTGGAGCTTTTGTTGAGTCTTGGATTAGGTAGGAGGAGGGAAGAGGGCAGTTCAGATGATAGGTTATGATCGAAGACAGTGTAGTGATGACACTCAGGAGATGGTAAGTACACTATTCTGATTAAGGTGAAGATTTGGGGACTATAGAATGAAAATTTCAACATGTGGATGTGGCTAGATCATAGTATTACATATGGGTTATTGGGAGATGGTGTTCTAATATGGAACTCAATAAATAATTTGGTTTTTAAGATTTATCCAGTATGCAATATGAAGTGAGGATGCAGTGATTATACCATTTTAGGCATTTGTGGTGTGGGACTGTAAAGCATTAGTGATAAGTGCAAGAGCATGCTTCATGTCTGGATCAGACTGCATATAATTTTGTTTTCCTTTAGTGTTGACATATTTTGTAATTTCAGTATTCTAGGATAACAAAGTGCAGTGGTAGGTGTAATTTTTGGGAAATTTTATTCTGATGATTTGGTACCACTTTTGGCCAAAGATACTATTTTGTTTTTCATTGTAAGAAAAGAAGTTGGAAATTGTCTCCTTATAGATTCTAGTAAACATTTTCAGTAAAAATAAAACAGTGTTTTTCAAACCTGGGTTTAAGGCATTTAGGCTATTAGAGATCATCGCTGTATCTTAAAAGGAGTTCAGTTGTGGTTTTGCAGCTTGACTATATTCATCTTTCTTTGTCCTCTTCTAATATGTAAGCTCTTCCTTATAATGCCAAGAAAGAGAAGAATGGACCTGTATTGTTTGATACAGGTTGAACATTACAGTCCAAAATCCAAAATGCTCCAAAATCTGAAACTTTTCCAGTACTGGCATGATACCAGAAGTAGAAAACTTTACACCTGGCCTCAAGTGAGAGATTGCAGTTAAAATGCAGTCAAAATTTTCTTCATGCACAAAATTATTAAATATATTGTATAAAATTACCTTTAGACTGTGTGTATAAGATATATATGAAAGGATTCTTCTGATTATGAGAATGTTTTAATTCTTTACTTCTGTCAGGGCGTTCTATTTTGAAAAGATTTTATGTGTTACTGCTAAAAGTACCACATTGACTTAGGTGCTATGTACAGTTTTTTAGAGGCAATATAATCAATTGTTAAGTGCACAGATTCTAGATCCAGACTGTCTAGTTTTAAATCTCAGCTTTCTCTAATCTAGCTGTGATTTTGAGGTTTTTACTTTTACCTCTCTGCCACAGTTGTTTTGTTGTTGTTGTTTGTTTGTTTGTTTGTTTTCTGGGACAGAGTTTTACTCTTGTTGCCCAGGCTGGAGTGCAGTGGTGCTATCTCGACTCACTGCAACCTCCGTCTCCTGGATTGAAGCAATTCTCCTGCCTCAGCCTCCCGAGTAGCTGGGACTGCAGGCATGTGCCACCATGTCTGGCTAATTTTTGTATTTTAGGTAGAGACAGATTTCGCCATGTTTGCCAGGCTGGTCTCAAACTACTGACTTCAGGCGATCTGCTCACCTAGACCTCCCAAAGTGTTGGGATTACAGGCATGAGCCACTGCGCCCGGCCCACAGTTTGTTTTGTTTTGCTTTTTTAAGTTTTTAAAAATGTCTGTAAAGTAGCAATAATAATGTGGTTAATGTGAGAATTAAAAGTTAATTGGTATTGCCCTGCACATGGCAAGTACTAAATGATAGCTGTTATTTTCCATGCTTGACATAAAGTTTACGTAAAGGTTGCTTTTCTAGGTTTGTTTGCCAAGCACCTTATTTTGTTTGTTTTGCGATTTCAAGGAGAACAATTTGGTGTGTAATGGAGATCTGAGTTCCAGCTTTGAGCCATGCACTGATTTAACCTTGATTAAATCAATTTGTGTGTGTGTCGGGGTGGTTCAGATAAGATAATCTCTTCAGCCTATTTTAATAGATGAGCATGTTGAAACTTTGGCTGTGTTTGAATACTGAGTTGGAACTTGTTTTCTCTAAAGATTTTCGCTTAATACTAATGTGAAGTGGTGATCCCAGATATTTAGTTTTCATACTACAGATCAACAATAGCTACTAGTAAAATTCTCAAGTTTTAACTTGTTGAATTATTATGGATGATTCCTGTGTTATGTGTTTAATTATAAATGTAAACTGGTTTAACAGACATGCCTAGTAAAGACAGTTCTCTAGAATAACCTCTACCCTGGCTTTTCATGTCACTGAGAACATATTGCATAAAAATCTTGAAATAATCTTCTAGTAAAATTTGAGTGAGATAAACTAGAAGTACATTCCCTAGCTATAACTTAGTATGTGGGTGCTCTTTTTTTAAAAAATGTTATAAACTCCACTTAGAAATAAATGTTGTAGCCAGATTTTATTGGAATCAAGTCCTATAAAGATCATTGTGTATAGTTCCCATAAAGTTATTGTGGTTTTTCCTGAACTTTTCCTTCTGCAGCAAAGTTCTATTTTCATTAACTACACACTATTTTAAAGTAGAAGATGGTGGTGAAAGATCTGTTTGTGTCACCTTTGGATTTTTTTTCTTTGTCAAAGCAATGGCAGTATTGATTGTAACAGAAAATTATCTGGAATTTGGACTTGAAACAGGTAATAGTTTCATACAACTTTAAGAATCAATTTTGCTTTATCTAATGCTAATATTTTTGACCTCAGTATTTAAGTTTTATATCTGATAAATATTTAAAATTAAATTTAAAGTGTATACTCTGTAATGGTCTAAATAATTAACCTTTATTATTCTTAATTAAGATCTTCTGTTTTTGCTTTTGTTTGAGCTAAGTTTTTAATTAATGTGTTTTCCAAAAAGACGGTCTCATTTTTTTCCTTACAGTTAAATAAGTTTCTGTAATGCTAAAGTTTACTCACACAGTTAAAGAATTAATGCAAATTTTATGCACACTCATGGAATGTACAAATATCAAAGGGATGTTTTCAAAGCCTGTTCCTGCTAATAACCAAATTTTATTGCGTTATGGCATACTAATTAACACATGAAAGAGCTGAGCTAGTCACTTCAACATTTAAGATGCTCTGTTTTCTAGCATTTTATTTCCACAGAAAGATTCTATATTTCACATCTGTGATAAGAGTAATCTGTTTTGTTTTTTTTTTCCTACAGGGTTTACAAATTTTTCAGACAGTGCGATGCAGTTTCTTGAAAAGCAAGGTTTAGAATCTCAGTAAGTCTTTGAAAAATTAAGCATTATTTAAATTTAACATTTTATATTTTTAATAAAGCGGTATTTACTATAGCTGTTTTAAATTAGTAAAGAGTTTTAAGTTGGACTGTCATTTCTAGAAACATCCTTACTCATAATTTTTATGACTATATAAAGTTAGTGTCTTTCATAGAATTCTTACATAAATTTGCATTTCTTAAATTCATCTCCCTCAAAAGATTAAATTTCTATCCAAGTTATATGTCAGTTCCTTGTTGAATGTGTAAGTTAGGTTGTTGTGACTGTGACTAAAGAGATGCCTCATTTAGTTTACAGTTCACCAGAATCCATTATAGGTACTTGAATAATAGCAATCTTTTTGTAGAAATTTGCTTTGTTTTACTGTTATTGTTGTTTGTAACATAATTGATTAGAAGAAAGGAAATTCTTCGAAAGCTAATTATAAAAATTTATCAGCTTTTTTAAAAATTTTATTTTTAGGAGTCCTGTTTCAAAACTTACTTTCAAATTTTTCCTGGCTATTTTCTGTTCACTCATTGGGGCTTTTTTGACATTTCCTGGATTACGGCTGGCTCAAATGCATCTGGATGCCCTGAATTTGGCAACAGAAAAAATTACACAGTAAGCGGAAAATGTACATAAGCACATGCAGATAAATATATGTTTTCCATCTTAATGAAGGTATAATATTGTAATGTAATCATAAATTATTGTATTGAAAATTAATAAATAACTATTTGATGTCACATTACTTCCTCTTTCAACTATAAGCAAGTTTCTTTTATTTGCTTCTAAATTTTAAGTCTTGTATTTAAAAAGATACAGCATCAATTACTAAATTTGTCTTACCTGTTAAAATGAAAATCTCAAAATTTATGTTCTTTCTAATTCAAGGGCTTATATTGCAATCTCTACAACTAAACTGAGGCTCCATAGAAATTTCCCTTAAAAAATAAGATCATTTTACTTTAAAATATTGTTTTAAATTTTTATATGAATCTATTTAAATTAACTTTTTAATGTAAAATTTTATTTAAAAACATTTTAAAACTTAAAGTTGTATGTAAGAGATGTTTGTTTTCCTTAAGTTATTGACCTGCTTATTAGACTCTTATTAAAATATACATTATTTTGGGATTGTTAATACTCTACAATGTTATATGTTGTACATTACTTCTAACTACCAAATTCTATTTTACTTCAGAAATTCTATGTTACTTTGGACAAGTCATATTTCATCTTTATATGTAGTTCAAAGCCCATTGACTATATTCTTTGTGGTTGTCACAGATTTTTTTTGTTGTTGTTGATGTAGACATCTTGGCAGAAAGATAGGCTTATATGTACTTCAATTCATATTCAGATCAAAGTTCCTGCCTCATCGTTTTGTTTTGCAGTAGAAGCCCAACTTGAGAGTATTTCATTTTGATATGTGTATTTATAATCATTAAGTTTCTCTGGGTGATCTTATTTCCTAACATTTCTATTCTTTAAAACCTATTTTTAATGAGGCTGAGTCTTTAGTCTTTGCACATTCTTGTCTCTGTTACCTATGTCATTTCCCTTTAATTTAATTTTGACTGTCTTTTTTTTTAACCTCACTTCCATTTTTCTACATATGCTTTATACGTGTGTTTACCTATTGTCACCTCCCACTACACACTCCTTCATCCTTCTTTTTTTTTCCCCCCTTCTTTTACTCAGCGTGCTTTTGGCTACATCCTGCCTTTCTCCCACCACCCATCTCCCTAATGGCTTCCTTTAAGACAAAACCTGGTTCTCCCCCTCCTCCCTACACACACACTTCAGTCCACTAACCCCAGTGTTATGATTTAAATAAGCTGAAAAGGGTGGGTGGAGGGGAGCCCTTCACAAGCTACTGAAACCGCTGTGGGCTGCTCCTTGATACTAGAGTGTTCCCTAGCAACACTGCATACCTAATACTGCTTCTTTCTTCCCCACATCCGATGGTTTACCCAGGCTGTGGGATGAAAGAATCACTTTATAAAAACATTTAAAGCATTTAGTGGTGGTTGGGGGTGGAGCGCACATTTTAGTGCCCTTTTTAGTAAAATGTGGCTTCGTTTTAAGATTTTTTCCCTTTGGGGATTTGGGGTTTTATTTTCAGTTATTGCAGCCCCTCATTGTGTTGTAGCACTCTGCCTTGATATAAGGGTGTGGGCAAGCTAGTTCTGTTGTGAGAATAACATGACTGGCACAAAGAGCAGCATTCTCTTCACCCCCATGGCCAGGCACTACGACCTGTTTTTATATCAGAGGTTAAAGCGAGAGTTCTGCCTTTCGCTGTCAGGTGTTCATGGCTTCCTGACCCAGCCCTGTTCACTCACACAGATCCCTGTCATTTGCCTGTGTAGTAATACTTTAAAATGTGGTGTTTGTGTGTATTTTGAATCCTCCAGTTTAGCTCTTAAGTGTGGTTGATAATGAAAGCAGTTTATGGTAATAAAATGTGTGAAGAATTTGCCTTTTTTCTAAAATAAGAAAAATGTGCATCAGCCATCTGTCTCTGTAGGGTACAAACTTGGACAATTAACATTGAAGTTATAGTGCAGACCTGAAACCTTTGCTGTATTAGGTATATTGCCTTGTCAGGAGTAATGCAAATTTTTTTGATATATATATATATAGGATAGGGAAATTATTTCAAGTGTGTTCATACTCATTCAAAAAGAAATTAAAATGTGGAATCACTTATGATTTTAACAATGGAAATTAAAAATTATACATGATCATTACACATTGAAAAGTTCCTCTGTTGCAGGTTGTTGGAGTAGGTTCCATCTGCCATATGCCTTCTAGTCATATGGACCTGGCTAATCACTATCATTTACTTGTAGATAATGAGGAGACACTTTGTTTCAGTTGCACGAGAAAGTGTCAGACAACTCTTCTGTACTGAAAATCCATTAGATTCATTGACTATCTAAAGTTAGAATCATTAAATACCTGCTTATTAAATCAGGAATAAAGTATGGGATTACTAAAGAATACTAGAATAGAAGTGAGGAAATCTGAATTTTAGTCCTATATTTACCTCTGGCCTGTTATTGCCAAGAGCAAGTCATTGAACTTTTCTGCGTCTAAATGTTCTCATTTGAAAAATTAAGATAATGACATAATTTCTCACAGGCTCAAATCAGTGTTAAATCATAATGATAAATATAAAATGATGGTGATAGTAGTACCATAAGTAGTAGAATATTGCAAATAAGTTCCTACCTCCATTTTAGTAAGACCCAAGCTTCTGTAGTTTATTAGCACATGTTGTTTCTGAATTTTTATATTTATTTCTTACATATTTTCAGAACATTACTTCATATCAACTTCCTGGCACCTTTATTTATGGTTCTGCTCTGGGTAAAACCAATCACCAAAGACTACATTATGAACCCACCACTGGGTAAAGAAAGTATCCCTTTGTAAGTATGGGCATTTGAAGGCTGATTTTTATCACCAAAACTGCTTTACTAAATGTTATTTACTGTATTTGTTTTTCAGTGATAAAATCAGGACACTGTATTTTTCAGACATTAATAGGAATACTAAAAGATGTGTTAGAAAATTGAAGCTACAGAGCATCATTTAACATTTTTGTGATCTTTATTAATGTTAATGATTATTACTTTGCACTAATATTATCTTATACACTGTTTTTTTCTCTTCTTTACATCCAGTCATCATCATTTTTCTGTTGTCATTGTGCCTATTGTTTAGATACCTTCTGGAGTTCTTTTGTTTTAATTGTGAAAATTATGGAGAAAAAAAGTAGTATAAATGGAAACTCATATACTCAACCCCTATATTTGACAGTTGTTAACATTTTCTATATTTGCTTCATCCATTTTTTATTTTGTTTTTTGATGAAGCATTTTTGAATTAAATTAGAGACGTACCAGTTTTATCCCTTCATACTTTCTTTAGCTTGCACCTCTAAAAAAAAATAAGGATATTTTCCTATATAACAATAATATCATCGTACCTAACAAAATTATCTAATACTAATACCTTAACATTATTATCTAATACTAGTTTATAGTTCTACAGTTAGGCAACTATATTTTAGCAGAAGATGGTGAGGAAACAAACAGTTTATTAATAGGCGTTAATAACTAGACTTGATATGTTAGCCTTGTAGAACTGTTAGAGTAATAGAAAGTTTCAGACAGAACTTCAAACTCCAGCTCTCCTCCTCACTAAAATCTTTGCTTGAGGCAGATTACTTAACTTCACTGAGCCTCTGTTTCCCCATCTGGAAGACGGATAATAGTATCTACCTCACAAGGTTATCATTGAAATAAATGAAAGAACACATGTAACGCAACCAGCTGGAATTAAGTGCTTAATAAATGTTCTTTTCACTGCTTTGCCTCATCAGAATTAAAATAGAAATACTTGACTAGTCATTGACTCTGTAATGTACCTTTTATATTGTGTACTTCTTTTAGATCCTGGTAACAGTTTTTCTTGGAGTATGTATAAAATCAGTGATGACCATGATAATTTTTCTTTTTAGATTTAATCCTATTGAACCCGGGAAATAGCCACTGAAACAGTAATGCTTCCCGCATGCCGATACACACTAATTACCTTAATGGTAATTTTGACTTGACAGATTCCTTAAGTATTGAAGAGTAATTCTAAGGATCCTAGGGTTCTAGAAAAATCTCAGAGAAACTGCTAATTCATATCTTTGATACTGAAAGCATTCCCAATCCTTCCTTGAAATTTGGTCATGGAAACTGGATTTCATACTCCTGTAATTATGTTCTCTGATTTTATATTTGCCTTAGTTAAATTGAGAAAATAAGGAAACTAGCATTTATGATACACTTATACCAGTTATTATGTGAGATATTGATACTTTACATATTGTATCTTTTTATGGTAATTGTGCATATGTTGTTGTTCTCATCCTATTTTATAAATGAAGTAACAGGCTCAGAGGTTAAATAATTTGACTAAGGTTATTCAGCCAAATCGCGTGTACATAAAACACTTGGTAGTTATACCAACATTTACTTCCCACTTCCAGTCTGATTAAATTGCATGTGGATTCATTAGTAGTGAATACTTTATTTAATGGAAATGGGAATAAGAAACTTTTCCCTTGTGTGTATATTAAATTATAGGAAAAATGTGGTTTGTACATAAAGACCTGAGGTTCTCTTTCTATGGTTTTACCTCTGCTCTCTTTTATTATTCTTTAATTTGAATTCATAGTTATTAGAGGCAGTTTTTAATTTTTGTTAAAAATCTAAAGTGCAAATGGTAGATTGTGAAAAAATGGCTTCCCATCAAAGAGGGTAGGATGAAGGAAAAATGAAGTGACAGGTTCTTCTTCTGTCACAGACAAATTGATTTGTGGAAAGGTCTTTGTAATCAGAAACAAAAACTATGGTGTAATGTAGTTTCAACCCAGAAATGTATTTCAGTCCATCATGTGTTCTGATAAAGCATTGAAAAAAAATAAAATATTGGTAAACAGAGTCCATGTGTGCTTATAACCTCATAAAAAGAACACAGCATATACAGGAAAGCTCAGAATGGCATCAGGAATTTAGGGTGATTTCTTCTGCCTGTGCTTTACCTGTGTACTTTAAGCCCCTCCTCATGCTCCTTCTTGAGATACTCTATTAGATCAACTTTTCAGATATTTATGATGATACTGAATAATCTAATTAGAAAGTACTATTTAATGACTATTATCCTAAATCCTGAACCATAAACTAAGCAAATAATTTTCTAGTTCGCTACCTTCTTCTTCTTTCATTCACATTACCTGTTATCCTCAAAGGCTGTGAAATAGCTGTCTTCAGGCTGCTCCCAGTTAGTTGTCCTTGTTGCACAACTGGAGGGAGCACAGTATTGCTTTTAAGTCCCCAGGAAAGGGTCAAGGCTGTGGGTAGGCTTGTGTCTTATGTACTGTTACCCTCACATGATGGCTGCCTAATCTCATTGTTCACTGTAGTGGAAACATGTTGATAAAATGTTATGCCTTTATCTTTCTTAGCCAACAGTGCATTTCCATTGGAATTTTATGTCCATGTCCCCTCGTGACTTAATAAAAAGAGAGAGTATATAAAGTAAAGCCTTTGTCCCATCCCCATTTCTTAACTCCATTTCTTAAACAGTTCGAGCAAAATATTACACTTCAAATTTTCCTATATTGTAGTTTTAGTTATGAGTTGTTTTTTTTTTTAATCTTTTCTCATTTGTTCCTCTTTATATGCATCCATTCTACCCTCATGTTCTTACCGAATTTCAGGGATACCCTTCTCAGTTCCAGGTTTTACCTGGCAAATCAGTCTATGCATTACAACAGTCATATTAAGTGCCTGATAGGTACTAGATATAAGACTAGATGCCAAGGGTGGTCTAGTCACTACATTCAAATTACTTACAATGTACTTCATCAGAGCAGAAACCCATGATCTTTTAAAAACATTAAACACCAAAAGGACATCAGAAGTTATCTCTTCTTTCTAAAATTCTTTAAGCAGCCCTCATCAGTGATCTGGTTTCTGAAACGATGTCTTTACGTTATATATTTTCACCTAGAATCCTAACCTTAAGTTTGAGGAATTGCTCAGAACCGAGCCAGCTTCAATACATAGCTAGTTAAATGAATTGTTGTAGAGGAATTTCAGGCATCTGATATCTTCATAATGTATCAGAAGTTTTGATTTTCCAGTGGTCCCAAGTGAAGGCTCAGCAGAGTGAAAGATCCCATCCAAATAGGTATATGATCAGGCAAAGCTGTACCCAGTGATGTTGGGTGACTGACTTGATTAGTCCCACAGGCAATCCCTGCAGTTTTCTTGCTTTCCCCAACTTCTCTTTTCATGTTACAGCCAGTTTTTATCCATGGAGGAGGGTATAGAGAGAAAAAGGTCTCATGTATTGCTCTACTTTTTTCTTCTAGATACCTGTTAACTTCTTATACTTTCATAATACCTTTATCTAGTTCTGTTATTCAAGTGAAAGTATTATACAGATAAGTCTATGGCAGAGTCAGATTATTTTGTGTGTCTAACTGTTGCTAAACATAGACTTCTTATATTTTATATGGTGAGCATTAACATACAACGAGCATGCTAGCATATTGTTGTCTTTGAGAGCACCATATCAACTTTTTGATCTGTAGAATGACAGAAGCCACATTTGATACTCTGCGACTCTGGTTAATAATCCTGCTGTGTGCTTTGCGGTTGGCCATGATGCGTAGTCACCTGCAAGCTTATTTAAATTTAGCCCAAAAATGTGTGGATCAGATGAAGAAAGAAGCAGGGCGAATAAGTACGGTTGAGCTACAGAAAATGGTAAGTTTTATACCCTAGTCAAAATGAAAAATAGCAAAAACTGCACTTTAAGAAAAAAGAAAAATACTGGTTTCCTTTAGTAGATAGTATTTCAACCTGTCTTATTCTTATTGTAAATAAACAAAACAATCTTAAGCTAACAGATATCAAAGAGACCTTTATCTGATTTTGGTGCCACGTGAAGGAAGGGGTCTTAATTCTTCTTCCTGTCTTAAGTGCTTGGTGTCATACAGCAGGTGGTACAAAGCTGTTTTATGCCTAATATTGCTAAATGGGACCCTTTTAATAGATTTGAAAGACGTTATAACATATTGTCCAGACTTTAAGACTTAAAGAGTAGGAAATACTACTTTTAGTGGCTAAATTTATTCATTTTAAATGTACTTGAACATGAAATGTAAGTATTTAATTTATTTGAGGCTTCCACAGAAGAAAAGGACAAGGAATCCATCTGCCACTATAATGGACCAATAACTTGATTGTATCTTTTTTAAGAGAGGTGGTTTTAGCTACCTCCTTTTATTATTATGATTGTTATTTTATTTTTTTGTAGAGACAGCATCTCTCTTTATAGCCCAGGCTTGTCTTGAACTCCTGAGCTCAAGCAATCCTCCTGCATCACCTCCCAAAGTATTGGGATTACAGGCTGAGCTACCACGCCCAACCAGCTCCAGTTTTTTATTCACCTCCATAGTTAGAGGCATTTATTAAGAGTTAGACAACTTTTTTCTGTTTTACCTTTTATATATTTTTATATTTTCCATAGTTTGACTTCAAATATGTTCATGTAGAATGGGGACTTAATTTTTTATTTATGAGGGATTTATGCTCATATGTGACTCTGCCTACTATTGTTATTTAGTTGGATATTTTAGGTAGATGCCCTTACATTTTGTTTTATCTTTGAAATATGAGTAAATGTATACCATTTGAATCTTAGTCATTATTTTCTCCAATATATATACATCATTTAAGAATTATTTTTAAGGAATCTATTTTAATGTTCTCACATTCTAAAAACTTGTCTTCAAGTTGAGCCTTTCTAGAGTCATTTTGGGGACATTTAGCATTGACATTTAGCTTCCTTCTTGTGAAAGGATTATCTCTTAAACATTTTGGTATGACAATTATATGAAAGTTTAATTCACTCCTAACATGTCAGTTGTATTAGACACTTAAGAATGTTGTTGGTTGCAGGTGGCTCGAGTCTTTTATTATCTTTGTGTCATTGCACTGCAGTATGTGGCGCCTCTGGTAATGCTGCTTCACACAACTCTGCTTTTGAAAACACTAGGTAGGCATGCCCTGGCAACTAGGAAGCATCTTTTACTTTCTACCTATAATTAATAAGGCTTTTTGTCACCAACAAAGAAATGCAACTCTTAAACTTGTTTCTCTTTTTAAAAGCTGTAGAAAGAACCATGGGAAAGTTTTAGCTGTAGAAGGTGATTTATCATTTTCATTTTGAAAACTCAGACCCATGGTTTTATAACTTTATGCTTTGTCTTCAAGAATTGTTTACTAAAGGTTAAGTCTCAGATTTACCCAGTAACTTTAGTAAGCACTGTTGATCTTAGTTACTTTTGTGTTATAAGAAGATGATTTAAGGTTTTGTTATTGCCTAATGTTTATATTATTACAAGGCAATTATAAATTTACATAAATTGCAGAATGCTATGGTAAGTTCTAGTTTAGATAACTTACATTGAAAGGGTGAAGATTTCTCAGTACAAAATTCTACAAGTCTCTTCACTAAGCTATCAAGTCCACATGTGGTGTTATTCAAGAAGTATCTATTACTGCATTAATCATTTCCCCTTTTTTGGATCAGGCAATCAGCCACTGTTAGGGTTTAAGAAACCCAAAGGAACTAAAAGTATTATTTGGCTTCATGGACTTAGTGGGTGTCATAGACCTGATGATAGGTGTAGTTGCCCTGTAAGAATCTATGGAATGGAAAGGGGTAAGTAGTTCAGTTGTAAATTAAGTGACCCATATCCTGTCCACTATAGGAAAGTATATGATGAAAAAAATTTCTGGAAGCTATTAATAGGTTTTCACATTGAAATCATAGATAATTTCTGAGAAAGGAATTTATTTTGATATTCTAGAAGTAGAAAATATTTCTCAGAAGTTATTGAATCTGTCCTTGTCACTCCAGTAGAGTTAGCTGATTCATTTCTTATACAATGAGGAAATTGTTTTTGTTATTTTACCCATTTTTAGTGCAATTAATTAAAAGTATATCAGACTTTTTGCTTTTATGTGTAGCTTTACTGATGAGGCCAGATAGTCTCTAGTCATGTTAATTTTTTAGGGATCTAGAAGGATTATTATTTTACTTTATTTTCAACATAAAATGACGTACTATGCCTCTAAACTTATTGTTAATTTCAAATATAGTAAAGATTTTTTTTTTTAGTAAAAAGCTTTGTAATTAGTTACTCTTCAAATTGTATTTGTGTCTTCAATTTTCTAGGTAATCACTCCTGGGGTATTTATCCAGAATCTATCTCTACCTTACCAGTGGATAATAGTCTACTCTCCAATTCTGTTTACTCTGAATTACCATCAGCTGAAGGGAAGATGAAGGTAACTGTTACGCAAATAACAGTGGCACTGAGCAGCTTAAAAAATATTTTTACTCCTCTTCTTTTTCGAGGACTTCTGTCTTTTCTGACCTGGTGGATTGCTGCTTGCCTCTTTTCTACAAGCCTTTTTGGGCTTTTCTATCACCAGTATCTGACTGTGGCATGAATCTCAGTTAACAAAAAAGCATATCCAAATCACACTTTAAATTCAAATATTTGTGCCCTTAAAGGGCTGATGAAAACCAGAAGAAAGAAAATACAATGGGGAAAAAAAAAAAAAACAAAACATATCAGAATGTCTTGTATTAAATGTTTCCTCTGTATTCTCAGGGTGAATTAATGTTGTAATATTTAAAATTACAAAATAGATTGTTAACTGTTACACTGTGGCATTGGAATTTTAACTCTTTGTATTTACTGGTAGGAGAGGGCTATCTACAAGGGTAATATTTCTGATTACCCTGGTTTACACAAACTTCCAGCAGTCTTTGAAACATCTCACATGACTCTAGTTACTGATTGCTTTTAATGCTATTATGGTACTGTTGATAGTCATAGTGGCTGCCTATAGAACAATCTTCAAACTGAGCCATGCTTTAGGGGAGGGAAAGGGGCTAAAGTCTCTTCTGTTGGTAATATATTAGTTACTGTTGAAACAATAAAATCCAACAGAAAGGAAGAGATAGCTACTGTATATTACAGTAAAGAAAGCTGCAGTTATTTTAAATTTAATGGAGATGAATATGGTTAAAATATATAACTACTGCTGCTTGAGAATAGCAAGAGTATTGTTTTAAAACATACATATTCTACCCAACTTGAGAGTTCTTTTAAAATGACTGGCCATATGAACATTTGTAATCTTGCCATTAGGTTTGGACCTGCCATATTTTATTTTATTCTACGATCCTAAATAGTTCCTTTTAATAGGCTAAAAATATTTATCAATACTGATCAGACTTTAAAGAAATTACTTTGTAAACCTGCTGACTACCTGTATGTATTGTATATATATTATATATTAAATATATAATATATTGAGATTATAAAAGATGAAAATATTGAATCCTTATAATTTAAGTTGCAGAATGTATGTTAAAAAGTGACTTGAATGAGATGTATTTGTATCTAGAAATGTTATTTCTTTTTGGAATGAGATTAAAATACATTTTGAAAGTTCAGCAGAGTAAGCAATTTATTTGTATTGCCTATATGTGAGTGTATTTAAAGGTTTATGGATGCTTAATAATTTCTCCCAAATTAAAATTCTTTTTCTGTCATTTCTGAAAATCAGAATCTTTCCCTCCCAAATCAGGTCTACAGGTATCATGTATGCCTTGGTTAAATAGGACTCATTTTAAATTTGTAGTTTCTAGAATAAGAAATATTTTTGTTTTACTGGCCAAAGTTGAGATAATTTGAATGAAACATTCAAGGGAAATGAAAAAAAAAAAAAAAAACTCTTTTTGATTCTTTTTACATCTAAAGTTTAAAATGAAGGGTCAAGATTGTAAAATGTATGAGAGATAAACAAAGGTAGTTTTTTTCTCTTTTTAAATAAATGAATAAATACTTTTCCATATAACTGTTAGGAGGCTGTCTTTATGTTTCAGTGCTGTTACCACTGTTGAAAGCAAGTTTGAAACCCTTCTTTTGGAATAACTTCCAGGGCTTAAAGTTCACATTCATTTGAAAATTTTAATATAGCAAATTCCTGTCTTTGGGTGTAGATTTAAATATTTTGAAAATAGCCATGTTTTAAAAGAAAAGGAATGCTTATACACTGCTGGGGATGTAAATTACTTCCACTCCTATGGAAAACAGTATGGAGATTTCTCAAAGAACTAAAAATAGAACTACCACTTGACTGAGCAGTTTTGGTACTAAATATCAATCCAAATGACAGGGAATCATTTTATCAAAAAGAGACCTGCACTTATCTGTTATTGAAGCAGTATTCACAGTAGCAAAGTCATGGGGTCAACCTAAGTGGCCATCAATGGTTGACTGGATAAAGAATATATGGTATGTATGCACCATAGAATACCATGCAGCCGTAAAAAAAGAATGAAACCATGTTCTTTGCAGCAACATGAATGAAGCTGGAGGCCATTGTCCTATGTGACCTAACTCAGAAACAGAAAATGAAATACCAGATGTTCTTTTATAAGCGGGAGCTGAACAATGAGTACTCATGGACATAAAAATGGAAATAATAGACACTAGGGATTCCACAAGAGGGGAAGTGGGAAGGAGACAAGGGTTGAAACAGTACCTATTGGATACTATGTTCACTATTTGATTATGGGTTCACTAGAAGTCCAAACCTCAGCATTGTGCAATACACCCGTATAGCAAACCTGCACATGTACACCCTGAAACTAAAATAAAACATTTAAAAAATTGAGTAATAAGTACTTAAACTGGATAAAACTCTTTGAAATGAATTGTGAAGATATCCTAATGACGCTTCATGTGTATTTCCAAAGAAAGCATTTCAAATGTATTTTGAGATATATCAGCATCATCAAAATGTGTTTGTTTTGTAGTAAGATGACACCAAAATTTAACATTTGTTTCTGAAAGTTCTCACATGTTGGTTTAGAAAAGAATCTCACCTGGTATTTATAATCATTCTTACCAAAGAGCTACATTTTAAAAAGTAAAATTGAAGTTATTCTTTTGAGTTTCAAAGATTGTACAGTGGAGTAATATGGGGTAAAAGACATAGAATTCATTATTGGATGGAATAGTGTGTATTCCTAAAGTTCTGTTAATTCATTCTTTTTAAACTTAAACTCTAAGTATACTCTGGCTTGGGCAAACCAAGTATTATTTTAACAGGTTTGGTTTAGTGTTTTTAGCCTTTCAAGGAAAATTTGAAATAACTGGTTTATTTATGCATTTTGTCTTTGAACCAAGAGTTATGTTCTCTAAATGCAAAAGGGTTTGTACTTTATGTAAACCCAATAATATTTTAATATCCCCAAATTAGACCAATATAGTTCTTTTATTTTGTATTTTATATTTTAGTCAATATAATATGCTTCTAAGCTTATATAGTTATTTTTATTATATGTGTTTGCCCTTATAATCTTGCTTTTGTATGATTAGTAGGATTGTGACAATTTATTGGTTCCTGTCTTTCCTACTCCCCCACTTGCTAGCAATTGTACTATAAAATCAGAGCTGTATTCTTCCTGCTACCCCCATTGATTTGTCTGTAATGAAAAGCATAAAAAAAAAAAGAAAGAAAAGCATATAATTTTATCTTAATATCCATGTGCATTTTTATTGTATTGGTATTTCTCCCAGAATCCCAATTGATGTGGATAAAATGACCAATGCATGCAAGCAGAATGGGCTCATTGTCTTATTGTTTCTGATATAAATATCATTGGTAAAATAGTGGCATTTCTTCCTCAATTGTGATTCAGAAGAGATATTCATCCATTAATGGAATTGACAGGTCCAGGAAGCAATAAATAGAATTCATTATGAAATATATAATTGGAACTTCACTGGATAGATTTTATTCTTTCAAATGAAAGATTAAATTCTCAGTATTATGAAACCTAAGGTCTCAACATTCTCTGAATTCATACATAGTTTCTGAACCATCACATAATCGAAAATGGTCTATCAAGGTGTATGGCATTATTCAGCAAAATAAAACTAAGTGATCTTTAAATGCAGATCATCCTGTGTCTTTGCAAAGATTTAGGTGGCTTAAGGAATCAGATTTAAACACACTAGTGATACTAGAGCTTGAAACCAGTGTCTCGAATAGTTGTACCATCTCATCTTTTAACTCCTATCCATCTTATGTTCGCACCTCAGCTTTAGAACTGAGCTCGTTATGTGCTGTGAAGACTCTGACATGGACACCAAGGATGGTCAAAAAGCTAATGTCTGCTTGATGATATCTTGGGATTAAGATAAAAGCTAATGTCAAACTTCTCTTTTTTAAAATGGTAAACATTTTCACATATTTTTGTTTTCTTCTTAAGTTGGGGAAGAAAAACAGGTCGAGCCTTTTTATATGTTTGTCTTCTGTTTCCACTGGACTCCTTTTTTAGCTATGAACTCTTCATGTTGGACAGGCCTATTTTTAATGGATCAGAGTGTGTATTTTTCCATCCTATTGTTTTTTGTTTTGTTTTCTTTTGTTTTCCTCCCATCACTCCCTGCATGCGGGTACTGTTCTTTCTCCCGTTTGGGAAAAGACAATTTATTTTCTTAAATAAAGTAGTAGCATAATTTTATAGGTAGAATGCTAATCTAAGAATCAGAAAACATCCCATTTCTGTCTATAGTTTTTTTTTGTTTTTTTGTTTTTTATCTTTAAAATGAAGAATTTACATTAAATGTGTGGCTATATATTTCTTTCTTTTTTTTTTTGTGAGATGGAGTCTCTCTCTGTCACCCAGGCTGGAGCACTCACCCAGGCTGGAGTGCAGTGGTGCGATCCCTGGTCACTGCTAGCTCTGCCTCCCAGGTTCACTCCATTCTCCTGCCTCAGCCTCCCAAGTAGCTGGGACTACTCACCACGCCCTGCTAATTTTTTTTTGTATTTTTAGTAGAAACGGGGTTTCACCATGTTAGCCAGCATGGTCTCGATCTCCTGACCTCGTGGTCCACCCGCCTTAGCCTCCCAAAATGCTGGGATTACAAGCGTGAGCCACCGCGCCAGCCCAACTAATTTTCTTGTATTTTTGTTGTTGTTGTTGTTAGTAGAGATGGGGTTTCACAGTGTTAGCCAGGATGGTCTCGATCTCCCGGCCTCATAATCTGCCCGCCTCAGCCTCCCAAAGTGCTGGGATTACAGGCATGAGCCACCGTGCCCGGCCGGCTATATATTTCTAAATGTGATAACTGATTTATCTGTGTTATGAGAAAAACATAACAGCTATGTTTGATTTTAGGAATGGTTACAGATCATGTTGGAGGGCATTCATTCATTCTTATTTGAAAATGACTTCACAAAGAGTGTTTTCTCTGGAATAATTTGGTTTATACCCATTTAATTATTTTTCAATAAATATCTGTTGAGTGCCTGTAAAGTGCCATAGGCTGTTCCACGTACCCTAGCTACAGCAGTGAACAAAACAGCAAAATCTCTTCCCTCCAAGAGCGTAGCATCTAGTGGGGAGAATGCAGACAATAAATTAAGATGAAGAGTCTAATATGGGATATCTGTATGTGTATTGTTGAGCTGATGTCCCTGTTAGGGGTAGAAGGGTCTAGGACTTTCTCTTCTGCCATCTTGCTGACGTCATTCTCCGTTTGGAATTACATCTTTAATACATTAAAAGAAAATAGCTACTAATGTAAGATTCCATGGCTTTTAATAGAAAGACTTTAAAAAGAAAAACTAAGGAGATTTGTAGTCAGGATGAAGGGCAGTAATCATAGATGAAGACATGGAAATGGACAAGGAAGGCGTTATAAATATTTGCAAATGGACAAAAAACATTTATTGAATGCCTCGTGTTATTTTAAAATTCAGCATATCTAAAGTTCACAATAACAATGGAAAAGGAAAGGATAAATGAAGTTAAAATAATATGTTTTTAGCAGTATCATGAAAGTGTGAATGTAATTTGTATTGTGATAAAAGATTAATGTACATTGTAATCTCTAAGATAATCCATAAAAGAATCCATAACAAGTAAATAGAAGAAGGAAATGGAATAATATTTAAAAGATGAAAACAAACCAGATAGGACTGAAATCAAAAGTAGTGGAAATGAACATAACTGTATCAGAAATTAGATTAAATGTAAATGGACTAAATACCCCAAATAAAAGTATTTTCAGATTACTTAAAAACAAAACTGTATGACTCTATGGCACTTTTAAGAGTCAAATCTAAAGTTAAAAAGACACAAAATTGAAAGCAATAAAGTGAAATACGAAAGGAAACCTAATTTAATTACTCTGTTAGAACAAAGTATGCATTAAGACAAGAAGCATTACTAAAGAGATACATTTCATCATAACGGAGGTCATTCACCTTTAATACATTTCAGTGGCTGAAAACTCAAACGCACACACAAGACCATAGAAATTCTGAACAATGTTGGACCTATAATCACGAAACAGTAACAATCACATTCAAAATTACATGGAACTTTATCAATATGACCACTGTATTAGGATTTTCTAGAGGGATACAACTAATAGGATATATGTATATATGTAGGGGAATTTAACTAAGGAGAATTGACTCATACAATCACAAGGTGAAATACCACAATAGGCTCTCTGCAAACTGAGGAGCAAGGAAGCCAGTCTGAGTCCCAAAACCTCAAAATTTGGGAAGCCCAGCCTGCAGTCTGTGGCTGAATGCCCAAGAGCCCCTGGTAAATCAACTGGTGTAAGTCCAAGAGTCCAAAAACTGAAGAACTTGGAGTCTGGTGTTCAAGGAAGGGCAGGAAACATCCAACACGGGAGAAAGATGACTACCAGCAGACTCAGCAAGTGCAAGTCTCCACTTTCTTCTGCCTGCTTTACTTTATCCTTTATACTTTTTGTATCCTTCAGTCCAATCAAGTTGACACTCAATATTAATCATCACAACCACAGTCTGGGCTATTCAAATAAAAAGATTAAGAAATATAAAAATACTGAAATTATTTGTAATGTTTTTCTGACCACCATGGAATTAAGCTAGAAATGATCTAAAAGATGGCCAGGCATAGTGGCTCATTCATGTAATCCCAGCACTTTGGGAGATGGGTGGATCATCTGAGGTCAGGAGTTTGAAAGCAACCTGGCCAACATGGTGAAACCCTGTCCCTACTAAAATATATATGTATATGTATGTGTGTGTATATATATATGTATATATACACATATATATACACACACAAAAAAAAATTAGCTGGACATAGTGGTGCACACCTGGAATCCCAGATACTCAGAAGGCTGAGACAGCAGAATCGCTTGAACCTGGGAGGCAGAGGTTGCAGCGAGCTGAGATCGCACCACTCTACTTTAGCCTGGGCAACAAGAGTGAAACTGTGTCTCCAAAAAAAAAAAGTAAAAATAATGACATCTGTAATGTTTTCTGACCACCATGGAATTCAGCTAGAAATGATCAAAAAGACAACAAAATTTCAACTGCCTTAACTTTAAGCATTCTATTTCTATATAAGTCATTGGTTAAAGAGCAAATAAAAAGAAACTGAAGTATTTTGAACGGAAAGGTGAGGAACGTGACATCAAATTTTAATGCAATTTAACCCATTGTAGAACAAAATTTATAAAGTTTCCCATTCAAGAAGCTATAAGAGGTCATCAAACGTAAGGAAACTAGAATTAAAGGAATAATTCAGCAAAAACCAATGAAATACTACACAAATGTATAATAGAGAAAATTACTAAAGCTAAAAATGATTGTTCCAAAAGATTAATGAAGTTGATTATATTCTTACCAAAATTGGCTCAAGGAGAAATAAAGTTAAAAACAGTAACCCATATCAATGCTAATTAAAAAGCAGTAATCAAAATATGAGATGACTACAGACATTTAAAAAGACAGTAAGAATACAAGCAATGAATACCTGAAAAATTAGTGATTCTTGTTACAATAGTGTCAAAAAGCAAGTTAGAAGTAGCTTTTTACCAACATATATAAGACCTATACACTGAAATCTACAAAACAGTAAAAGAAATTAAAATAGACATAAGTAAATGATATGTTTCACATGAATGTATTGGAAGACTCAAAATGTTACATAAATGTTATATAAATTAACACAAATGTTATATAAATTCAACACAATCCAGATAATAGTTTCACCAAACTTTTAAATAAAAATGTTCTATCTGATCGTAAATTTGTATGGAAATGTAAAGTACCTAGATTGTCCAAAGTATTTTGCAATGGAAAAATTTAGAGAATTTGAAATTTACTGTAAAGTGACATGGTGATTCTGCCATAAAGACAAACAAATGGATCAATGAAAGAGAGCTCAGAAATAGACTCATACTTACACACTCATTTAATTTTTGACAAAGGTGTCGAAGCAATACAATGGGGAAAGGAGAGTCATTGCAGCAGTTGGTGCTAGATTAATTGGATGTCCACATTTGAAAATAAATGAACCTCAATCCCTACCTCATACTATACTTAAGAATCAATTCAAGAGCCAAATGTAAAAGCTACAACATAGTTTGGCAATTAGTGGTGGGTATAGATTTCTTAGGACACAAAGTATTAACCATAAAATTGGTTTTTTTGTGGTTGTTTTTTTGAGATGGAGTCTCACTTTGTTGCCCAGGCTGGAGTGCAGTGGCACGATCTCAGCTCACTGCAACCTCTGCCTCCCGGGTTCAAGCAATTCTCCTGCCTTAGCCTCCTGAGTACAGGCGTGTGGCTAATTTTTTTTTAGTAGACACATTTTGCCATTTTGGCCAGGCTGGTCTCGAATTCCTGATCTCAGCTAATCCACCTGCCTCGGCCTCCCAAATTGCTGGGGTCACAGATGTGAGCCACCGTGCTCGGCACCCATAAAATTGTTTTTAATAATGAAAGATTTCATAGAAATTAAAAACTTAGGCTCATCAAAAAACTTAAGGAAATAGACATGCTACAACTTTAAATAAAATACTTGCAAAACGAGACAAAGGACTGGAATCAGGATATATAAAGAATTTTAAAAAATAGGAGATGGATGAGAAATGTGAATAGGCACTTCACAGTTGACAGTTAAGCACATGAAAAAGTGTTCAACCTCTAGCAATTCGATTATGATGATCCTTGGTATCGTTTTATGTTTCTTATTACTTGGGTTCATTCAGGTTCTTTGATCATTGGCATTTTATTTCAGGCCATGTTAAAGGCTGACTAGTTTTTCCTCCTGAGAGAAGAGAAATTTGACTGCAATGCTTTGTTGGATTTTACAATTTTCTTGACATCTCTTTCTGCAAAAGAATGTGTTTAAAGGGTGTTATATTCTTAAAAGTGTCAGGATGGCTACATAAAATGTTTAGTAAAAGCACTACCTGTATAAAAACATGTAAGACCTTTCAGTTACATACTCAGACGTACGGAGTAAACTTGATACTATTGATAGTTTTCTTTGACTCTTTATAGGTGTCGATTTTGCTTGAGAATATTGAAGGTCTTGACAGAAGTTGTGGATTTCAGTTTTAACAAATGCTTTTTAAGTGGAAGAGCATTTTCCTGGTCTTGTCCCTCCAATGTGAGAATTAGAAGTGCCATGTTTATGATTATTCAGCTGTATTTGTTGCTAACTTGTAAAGCAATACAAACATTTTTTGGTCTGTTTGACTGAATTTGCCCCACAACTCATTGTTACTCTGTTCATTTTTTCCAGGTTTCTTTTTTCTTTCTGTGTTTCATTTTGGATAGTTTTTATTGCTATGCTATGTTTTCAATTTGTCTTTTTATTTTTGGCAGCATCCTGTCTGATATTTAATTCAGTGAATTTTTCAATCCCAGACATTTTTAAAAACGTTTAGAACTGGCCGGACGCGGTGGCTCAAGCCTGTAATCCCAGCACTTAGGGAGGCCGAGACGGGCGGATCACGAGGTCAGGAGATCGAGACCATCCTGGCTAACACGGTGAAACCCCGTCTCTACTAAA
>NW_012115488.1:6771168-6820728 GCF_000951035.1 Colobus angolensis palliatus | reverse complement strand
AGCGAGACTCCGTCTCAAAAAAAAAAAAAAAAGAAAAGAAAAGTTTAGAACTAAGTTCAAATTGAGTCTTTAAAGGTGTGTTTATGCTTTCCTCTACATTCTTGAACATATAAAATATCGTTATGATAGCAGATTCAATGTTCTTGTCTACTAATTTTATCTTGTGTCTGTTGACTGATTTTTCTTTTCATTGTGGGTCATGTTTCCCTGCTTGTTTGCATCCCTGAAAATCATTGACTGGATTCCAGACATTATGAGTTTTGCTTGTCGAGTACGGGATATTTTTTTCCTTAAATAGAGGCATGTACTACATAATGACTTTTTGGTCAACAATGAACTGGGTACGTAGCGGTGGTCCCATAAGATTATAATGGAGTTGAAAAATTTCTATCACCTAGTGATGTCGTAGCCATAATAACATCGTAGTGCATTGCATTGCTCATGTTTGTGGTGATGCTGGTGTAAACCTGCTGCCCTGGCAGTCATATAAAAGCTTAGCACACAATTATGCACAGTACATTGTACTTAATAACAATAATAAGCTACTATGTTACTGGTTCATATATTTGTTATACTTTTTATTATTATTTTAGAGTATAGTCCTACTTATTAGAAGAAAAAAGCAGGTCCTTCAGAAGGTATTCCAGAAGAAGGCATTGTTATCTTGGGAGATGACAGTGCCATGCTTGTTACTGCCCCTGAAGACCTTCCAGTGGTATAAGATTTAGAGGGTAAGACAGGGATATTGAGGATTCTGACACTGTGCAGGCCTAGGCTAATGCAGGTGTGTCTTGCTTTTTAACAAAAAGTTTAAAAAATAAAAAATAAAAATAAAAAGCTTTGAAAATAGTAAAAAGCATATAGAATATGCATATAAAGAAAGTAAATATTTTTGTACAGCTCTATGTATTTGTGTTTTAGGCTAAGCTATTACAAGAACCCAAAATTAAAAAATAAAAACTTTATAAAGTAAAAAGTTACAGTAAGCTAACTTTAATTATTGAAGAAAGACAGTATCTTTGTAAATTTAGTGTGGCCTATGTATACCGTGTTTGTAAGTACACAGGAGTGTACAGTAATGTCCTAGGCCTTCACTTTGCCTCACCACTCACTGATTCATCCAAAGAAACTTCCAGTACTACAAGTTCCATTCATGGTAAGTACACTAGACAGTTATACTATTTTTAATCTTTTATACTGTATTTTTACTATACCTCTTCTGTTTAGCTATGGTGAGATACACAAATACTTAAAATTGTGTTACAATTGCCTGCAGTATTCAGGACAGTAACAAACTGCACAGGTTTGTAGCATAGGAACAATAGGCCATGCCATATAACATAGATGTGTAGTAGGCTGCACTATCTTGGTTTGTGTAAGTCCACCCTGTGATGTTTGCACAATGATTAAATTGCCTAAAGACACATTTCTCAAAACCTGTCTCCATCATTAACTAGTGCATAATTGTATTCTTGAGATTTGTGCTGGGATCCAACTGAGTCAATAGGAAACCAAGGAGGCAGTTTTGATTCTTTTGAGGCTTGTATTTAAGGTGAGATCAGACTTTAATTTCATGCTAATTTTTACCCATACAGAAGCAATACCCTTTTGAGTACTCTACCAATGCCCTATGTATTAAAAGGTTTTCCTACATTGGCTAATGGGAACAGGAATTACACTATTCCTATCCTTGTATGAGTTCAGAGGATTGTTCTGCCTGTCCTTTTTGGTGATTCTTTCCCCAACACTTAGAAATTTCCTCAAATGCATGCATTGGGCAGAACTTGACTGTAGATGTGAGGGAACTCTCAACCTCTGTAGAGCTTTCTCACCCCACAGCTTTCCTTTCTGGTTCTCTTTTCTGTCAATTGTGGTAGTTCCCTTAGCCTTACCAGATTCTCAACTCAGGAAGATCATTGGGCTCTGTTTAGTTTTTCTGCCGTGCTGTGACTGGACAATCAAGTCAGTAAGCTGGAACAATCAAGGTTTCATGTAGAATTTCTTTAGTTATTTAGCTTTGTAAAATAGAGGAGTGGATCTGGTCCCTATTAATTTCACCTTAATTGGAAGAGGAAGTCCCCAGCTTCTGATTTTAATTTCTTACTAGAGAATTTTTATTCCCCCAGTAATATTCCTTTCAGAGACAGGCTTCCATTCACATACAATTTTAAAAGATGTATAACTCAACATTATTAGTCATCAGGGAAATTCTAATTAAAATCAAAATGAAATACCACTATACCAAATGTAGACAAGAATATGATGCAACTGGAAATCTGATACTTTGTGGTATAACTACTATGAAAATGACACAGCTACTTTACAAAAAAAGTTGCAATAGTTTCTTATAAGACTAAATTTACACCTGTCCTGTTACCCAGCAATTTTACATTTATGTGGTTACTCAGGAGAAAAACACATCTACAAAAAGGTCAAGAATGTTCATAGCAGCTTTATTAAAAGTAGTCTCAGACTAAAAAAAAGCCCAGGTGTCCATCAGTAGTAGAATATATATACACACACTGGTATAAATAAACAATAGAATAATAGCAGTGAAAAAGTACAAACTGATGATTTATGCAAAACCTGGATGAATCTTTAATATGCTGAAATAAGTCTTATACAACAGAGTACATACTGTAAATTCCATTTATGTAAGTTTCTAGAATAAACTAATGTACGGTGGAAAATATCAGAAGAGTGGTTGACTTTTGGGAATGGTGGAGGTGGGGATTGACTGCGAAGAGGTATAAGGAAACTTTCTGAAATGAGAATCCTTGATATCTTGGTAGGATTTGGGTTAAATGGGTATATGCCTCTGTCAAAATTCAATGGATGTCCACTTAAAATTTGTACATTTCATTAATGTGAATTTTACCCAAAAAGGAAAAAGCTATGAGGAAAAATCTAAACATATTGAACTCTAATAATATGCAAAGAATATTTAGGGAGAAGTGTATCTGTAATTTACTTAAAAATTCCCACCAAAATAAGATAAATTGCTAGAACTATGAGTGATGAGTTGATAGATATATACATTTTAAAACAAAATATTCATGGTAGCATCCAAGTGAAGCATACATGTGTGTTCATTGTAAAATTCAACCTTCCAAGAATATTACTTGAAATATTTATAATAAAATTTTGAAAAATGAAGAATATATAGGTTGAGCATCCTAAGCTTGATAATCTGAGATCTGAAATGCTCCAGAATCCAAAACTTTTGAGTGCCCACATGATGCTCAAAGGAACTATTAATTGGAGCATTTTGGGTTTCAGACTTTTGGATTTGGAATGCTCAACTGGTAAGTATAATGCAAAAATATTCCAAAACCAGAAAATGCCCAAAATCTGAAAGACTTCTGATTGCAAGCATTTTGGATAAGAGATAATCTCTATTAAGAACAGCCTTACATCAATAAATTTGACAAATGAAGTGAAACGTTTATTGGAAAAGGCAATTACCAAAGCAGCAAAAGAAGAAATAGAAAAATCTTAATAGTCTACTAGCTATTAAATAAAGGAAATCCATTATTTAAAAATTTCTGTACAAAGGAAATTCATAGCCCAGATGGCTTTGTCTGCGAATTTTGCCCAATAGTTGAGGAAGATATAATACCAATTTTGCACAAAGTCTTCCAGAGTGAATGGTTCCTTACACTTTTTATAAGCCAAGGTAATATTGACTCCAGAACCTGAAAAGATATATTACAAGAAAGGAACAAATTAAAAACCAATCTTTCTCATAATTATAGATGTAAATACCCTTAGTAAAAACATTAGCTAATCCAATTTAGTGCTGTATGCATCAAAGCAAGTGAGACTTAATCCAGGTTCACTTTACATCTAAAAGCCAGTTAACATAATTTATTAGATTGAGAGGGAAAAATGCACAGAGCTAAACTAAATATTATGATTCAGGAAAAGCATTTGACAAAATGTAGTAGCCATTCACAATAAAGCCTTTCAGAAAATTAGGATGAGAGAGAAGCATCCTTAATTGGAGGAAGTTTGTCTACTAAAAACCAATGGCAAACATTAATTATGAAGCATGTTATTGAAGACTTTTCTCTTGTGCTGAGAAAAGAGACAAGGATTGCTACTATGACCATTTCCATTTAATCTTGTACTGGAGGTCCTAGGCAGTAAAGTAATGCAGGATCAAAACAAACAAACATTAAGATTAGAAGGGTCAAAACTGTCATTATTCACTATTCAATATGATTGTGTATGTGTACCTAAAAGATGTATTTAAAATTCCTCATCAAAATATAAAAACTAAACTGTATTTGGCAAGGTTGCTATACACAAGTCGGTATTAAAAAGTTAGTTGTATTTTCACATGCCAGCAACTGACTGAAAACAATATTTTAAAATGTTGCCATTGACCATAACATCGAAAACCCCCAAATGTATAAGACTAAATCTAATAAAAGATGTACCAAGACCTCCTCACTAAAAAATTTCAAAACATTTTTGTAAGTGAAGAATTTCTAAATAAATGGAGAGATATATAAAGTATTATTGCACAGATGTCAATCCCTCAAATCTACAGTTTCAGTACAGTCTCAATAAAAAGCCCAGCAGGTATTTTTGTGGAAACTAATAAGTTGATTTAAAAATTCATGTAGAATACAAAAAGCGGAGATTCGTTGATGCAATTTTGAAAAAGAACCCAGAGAAAATGATACATTCTAAAGTTCTTCTGATAAAGTCGAACTGCTATTGCTAAGTGGTTTTAGAAAAATGTGACCAATAAAACAGACAAGAAATTCCAGGAACTGACCCATACATACACAAATACCTACTTTAATTGTTTTTAAACTTTTTTTTTCCATGGCTACCTAGTAGGTGCATACATGAGATATTTTTATACAGGCATGCAATGCATAATCACGTCAGAGTAAATGGAGTACCCATCACCTCAAGCATTTATCCTTTGTTACAAGTCATACTGCAAGTAAGTACAAGAAGTGATCTTTTCATTTAATGATGATGAATCAGTTGCATATCTGTATCGAAGAAAAGTGTATGTTGACCCTTTTCTCAGACCATACAAAAAATTACAGACAGATTGCAGGTTTAACCTACACGTGATTTTAATTAGGCAAAATTGGGGAAACTGGACCAAAAAAAAACCTGCTAATAAAGAAAATTGGTTAAATGGACTATATTAAAATTAAAAACCCCTGTTCACAGGAGAAAAATACCATCAAGAGGGTAAAACAAGGCCTTATAATGAGATTTAAAAAATACATTCCAAAAAACCTCATACCCAGAATCTACAAAGTATACTTACAATCAATTATATTTATATATTTTTAAAAGACACCAAAAAAGAGAAAATGGCATGTCACAAATGAGGATATCCAAGTGGTCAATAACATGAAAACATACATGACTTCATTAATCATCAGGAAAATTAAAGTACAATATGGTACTACTATACAGCTAACAAAAGGGCTAAGTTTGAAAAGGTGGAAAATATTTTCAATCTCATTCTTATTAGTAAAATAAACAAAAGATGGAAAATATCAGTCATTGGCAAGAATGTGAAGAACTTTCACAATGTAAATGAGGATTTAAACTGCTATACATTCTAAGCAATTCCTATGTATTGCTATGTATCCTAATTGCTATACACGTTAAATTGCAAAAACATAGTCATTTTCTTCTAAGGCTTAGCATGTTTTCTTGTGAGAATTTCACTAGTATTTACCCCCCAAATTCCATACATGTTATTAAATGACATGTACTATACCATAGATAATAGCAGTGTAGTCCCAAATGGAGAAATATTCAAATGTCCTTCAACATTAGAATGAATAGATAAATTGTGGTACATTCACAATGAGTGGCATCAAAATGGATAAATTGTGGTAGAGTCACAATGAAATACACAGTATCCATCAAAATGGATAAATTATGGTAGAGTCACAATGAAATAGTAGATGTAGTGTATAGCAATGGGAAGAAATAGTCTATAACAGAACACAACAATGTAGATGAATCTCACAAACATTGATACTAAGAAAACATGCAACAAAAGATACTTTGCAATTCCATTTATGCAAAGTACTGAAATAGACAAACATGCTGTTGGAAATCTGGATGTTGTAATTATTTCAAAGTAGCTCGAAGGGGGCTTCTGAGGTGCTGGAACTACCTTGCATCTTAATCTAGGTGCTAGCTACAGAGTTGTGTTCTATTTGTGAAGATTCAAGCTATGGAGTTATAATATGTGCAGTTTCCTATATGACTATCATACTTCTGAGAAAAAGCTAAAATTAGTGATGCTACTGATAAGTATATGATAGGCTGTTAAAATAGTGTGGCTCCCCCCACCCAGCAAACATTATGAAATCATACATAAAATTATATTTATTTTAAAATCTTAATTTTACTCCTGCCCACTCCTGAAAGAAAAAACAAAGCTAATCTGATATCTATTTGCTGAATATGAAAGCCTAAAATGGCTACAATAAAGGTTTTTATAATTTTAGTAATAGTATTTTAGTATTAGTATTTTAGTATTTAAATTCTTAATCATACTGATTGGGATTACCAAATAGATATTGAAGAATGGACTTGTAAATGTACAAACTTGTTTCAATCAGCATTTTTAAGAATTGTTTTCAACATTGTTAAATCAATCAATTTAAACTTTGAAAATTATCTTGCTTGCTCTTGAATGTGGTGATGACTCTTACATGTTTGATAACTTTGACTTTAAGTCATACCAACTAAATAATACAGCAACTGTAAGATCAAAGGTCAATAATTATTTTAACTTTCAGTTGGGTGGTTGATCACATTATCTCTCTAAATACCACACAACCTGGTTCTTAGCTCCTGCATGTCATGAACCAAAAGGAACATCATGTAATCCTTCAAAGCATAGCACCTAATCCTTGATTGATTACTTGGCAACTGGGGAGTGTGCATGCTATTTTTAATAATAAAGAAGACAAATAGATTCTAAGAAGCTATTATTAGGTTCCTATTTATACCAATGTGTAATTATAGGATGGATTTGTTATTATTTGGCATTTGGCATTCATTTTTTGGATCAGGCTTTTAATAGTTTTAAATAGTATGTGAATATAAATAATATATGTATAAATGTTAAGTATTCAGACTTATTATGTTGCTCTTGGACAAATTAAGAATTTTCAGTTCTTATGTGTATCTAGACAGTGTAAAAACTGTCTTTTACTCTGGGTCATACTCCTACTGCCTTAACATACAAGCTTTTCAAGAGGAGTCAGGAATTGGGAAAGAGTAGTAGTCTAAGGCTGCTTCTGCTAATTTACTATGATGTTATTACATGTAATGATTCATTTATTCACTGAATCATATATTTATAAATAAAATACATACATGTGTATATATAATATAGCAATGAACCATCACTACATTACCATTTGGAATGGCTAACATCCAAAAACCCAGCAATACCAATTGCTGGCAAGGATGTGAAACAAGAACTCTCGTGTGTTCCCGGTGGAAATGTAAAATGGTACAATCACTTTGGAAGACAATTTAGCAGTGTCTTATATAGAAAAGTTTTTCACATATGAAAAAAAGCTCAACATCACTGATTGTTAGGAAATGCAAATCAAAACCACAATGAGATACCATCTCAAACCAGTCAGAATGGCTATTATTAAAAACTCAAGAAACAACAGATGCTGGCGAGGTTGTGGAGAAAAAGGAAGGCTTTTACACAGTTGATGGCAGTGTAAATTAGTTCAACCATTGTGGAAGACAATGTGGTGACTCCTCAAAGACCTAGAGGCAAAAATACCATTCAACTCAGCAATCCCATTACTGAGTATATACCCAAAGGAATAGAAATTGTTCTATTATTATTATTATTATTATTATTATTATTTTGAGACAGGGTCTGGCTCTGTCACCGAGGCTTGAGTGCAGTGGCATGATCTCGGCTTGCTGCAACCTCGGTCTCCCAGGCTGAAGCAATCCTCCCACCTCAGTCTCCCAAGTAGCTGAGACTATAGGCATTTGTCTCCACATCTAGCTAATTTTTGTATTTTTGTAAAGATGGGATTTCGTCATGTTGCACAGGCTGGTCTTGAACTCCTGAGCTCAATCAGTACACCCGTGTTGGCCTCCCAAAGTGCTGAGATTACAAGCATCAGCCACCATGCCGGGCCTAAATCATTCTATTAATATTATAAAGATACATGCATGCATATATTCATTGCAGCACTATCCACAATAACAAAGACATGGTATCAACCTCAATACCTATCAATGGTAGGCTAGATAAAGAAAATGTGGTACATATACACCATGGAATATTATGAAAGCCATAAAAAGGAATGAGATCATATCCTTTGCAGGGACATGGATGGGGCTGGTGGCCATTATCCTTAGCAAACTAATGCAGGAACAGAAGACCAAAACCAAATACCACATATTCTCACTTATAAGTAGGAGCTAAATGATGAGAACACATGGACACATTGGGGGAAACAACACACACTGGGGCCTGTTAGAGGGTGGGACATGGGAGGAGGGAGAACATTAGGAAGAATAGCTAATGGACACTGGGCTTAGTACCTGGGTGATGGGATAATCTATGCAGCAAACTACCGTGGCACATGTTTACCTATATAACAAGCCTGCACATCCTGCACATGTACACCTGAACTTAAAAGTTGGAAATAAAAAAACAGTTTTTCCATACCATTCAGGAACCACACTCCTAAGGTATTTGTTCAACTGCTTTGAAAACTTAGGTCAATACAAACCCCTGCATACAAGTGTTTATATCAGTTTTATTCATAATCACCAGAAACTAGGAGTAACCAAGATGTTCTTCAATAGGTGAATGAATAAATAAACTATGTAATGGAGTTCTATTCAGCAATGAAAAAGAGTAAATTATGAAGTCATGCAAAGACTTAGATGAATCTTAATTGCATATTGCTAAGTGAAAGAAGCCAAACTGAAAAGTCTACACAGTGCACACATATCTCGGTTTCTTTCATTTTTGTGGGGGTGGGGGCATGGGGTCTGGCTCTGCCTGGCTAGAGTGCAGTTGTGCGATCTCGGCTTACTGTAACCTCCACCATATCTTGGTTTCTCATACCATTAGTCAGCAAATGAATCAGGGCTCTTTGAAGAAATGGTCAATTCTAGAATTGGGGCAGTAAATATACAAGATGACCATAGAGCATCTTGTGCCAGAATGTACAAGAAGTACTCAAAACAAAACCACCAACACTACCACCAACAGAAAAACCAGAACCAAAGTCAAACCCAACAAAAACATAGGGGAAAAAAAAATATTAAGACCATGTCAAAGGGACACAGGAGCCAACTTAAAAGTGCTCCCAATGTTCAAACTGGAACAATTTGAGCAGCACAGTAAAGTGGTATTAAATTATAACCCAAAGCATAACGTGAACATCCATGAGTCCATACTGATGGAAATAAATGGTTGAATAAGTCAATAAGTGGGGCAGAATAGATAAATCTCCAACGCAGATCAGTTCCAAATAATTTGCATACATATTCCACCCTCAAGGAGGGCAAGCATAACTATTTATTTATTTATTTATTTATTTATTTATTTATTTATTTATTTATTTATTTATTTATTTTTGAGACAGAGTTTTGCTCTTACTGTCCAGGCTAGAGTGCAGTGGTTCAATCTTGGCTCACTATAACCTCCGCCTTCCGGTTTCAAGCAATTCTCCTGCCTCAGCCTCCCAAGTCACTGGGATTACAGGCGCCTGCCACCACGCCCAGCTAATTTTTTTGTATTTTTAGTAGAGACGAAGTTTCGCCATGTTGGTCAGGCTGGTCTTGAACTGCTGACCTCGTGATCCACCAACCTCGGCCTCCCAAAGTGCTGGGATTACAGACATGAGCCACCGCACCCAGCTGAACTCCTCATTTCTTAAATGTGGGAAATGCAAAGCGACTTTCCTAGGAAAAGTACAGTATGAAAAGGAGAAAAAGAATAACCTTATAATGAAGAAACCTGAAAAACATCATCTTAGCCAAGTGATCAAGGTTAACATCAACAATAATAAGTTATGTTAATAGTTTGTACCCTAGATATGATGGGATGAGAATGGCATTTTGCCTCTGTGGTGTTTCTCCCACAAACCCATAATACCAGTCGAATCATGAAAGAAATATCAGAAAAATCCCAAAAGAGGAACGTTTTACAAAATACCTGACCAGTACTACTCAGAAATTTCAAGAATACCCAAAACTAGGAAATTCAGAGAAACTTAAAGCCAAGAAGTGACTAAGGAGACATGACAACTAAATGTAATGTGGTGTACTATACATGGTCCTGGAAAAGAAAAGGGACATTAGATAAAAACTAAGGAAATGTGAATGAGGTATGGACATCAGGTAATGTATCAAAAGTGGTTTATTAGTTATAATAAATGTACCATATTAACGTAAGATGTTGCTAATATGGGTACCTGGGTTTAGGGGATGTGGAGCTCTCTGTACTATCTTTGCTATTTTTCTGTATGATAGTTCTCCCTATCTGCAGTTTTGCTTTCTGTGATTTCAATGATCAACCTATGATCAACCATTGAAAATACTAAATGAAAAATTCCAGAAATACACAATTTACAAGTTTTAAATTGCACACTATTCTGAGCAGCAGGATGAAATCTCTTGCTGTCCCACTCCAAGACATGAATCATCCCTTTGTCCAGTGTACTCATGTTGTATATGCTACCCACTCAATGGTCACTTAGTAGTCGCCTTGGTAATCAGATTGACAGATCACAAAAAGGGTGAGTATAGTACAATAAGCTATTGTGAGAGAGAGAGAGATCACATTCACATAACTTTTATTAGTATGGTGTTAAAATGATTTCATTGTATTGTTAATCTCTTACTGTGCCAAACTTATAAATTAATTTATAAATTAAACCTTATTATATATATAGGAAAAAACAGTATGTATAGGGTTTGTGCAGGGTTTGGTACTAGCTGTGGTTTCAGGCATCCACTGGGGTTTTAGAACATACTCCCAGAGGGTTGCTGGCAAGATGGTTGAGTAAGAACAGCTCTGGTCGCAGCTCCCAGAGAGATCGACAAAGAAGGCGGGTGATTTCTGCATTTCCAACTGAGGTACCCAGTTCATCTCACTGGGACTGGTTTAACAGTGGGTGCAACCCAAGGAGGGTGAGGCAAAGCAGGGCCGGGAAGCACAAGGGGTCGGGGAACTCCCTCTCCCAGCCAAGGGAAACCATTAGGACTGCACCGTGCACTCCAGCCCAGATACTGCGCTTACCCCACGGGTCTCTGCAACCCCTAGACCAGGAGATTCTTTCCAGTGTCTACACCACCAGGGCCCTGGGTGGCCTGGGCGGTCTTTTGGGCAGACACCAAATTAGCCGCAGGAGTTTTTTTTTTTCATACTACAGTGGTGCCTGGAACGTCAGCGAGACAGAACCATTCACTCCCCTGCAAAGGGTGCTGAAGCCAGGGAGCCAAGTAGTCTGGCTCGGCGGGTCCCATCCCCAGGGAGCCCAGCAAGCTAAGGTCCCTTGGCTTGAAGTTCTTTCTGCCAGCACAGCAGCAGTCTGAGCTCGATCTGGGACACTGGAGCTTGGTGGGGGGAGGGGCATCTGCCATTGCTGAGGCTTAAGTAGGCGGTTTCACCCTCACAATGTAAACAAAGCCTCCAGGAAGTTAGAACTGGGCGGAGCCCTCCCCAGCTCAGCAAGGCCACTGCGGCCAGACTGTCTCCTCTCTGGGCAGGGCATCTCTGAAAAAAAGGCAGCAGCTCCACCTTATAGATATAACCCCCACCTCCCTGGGACAGAGCACCATGGGGAAGTGGTGGTTGTAGGAACAGCTTCAGCAGACTTAAACGTCCCTACTAGCAGCGGATCTACCAGCACAGCATTCGAGCTCTAATAAGGGACCGACTGACCCCTTAGGTGGGTCCCTGACCCCCGTGGCTCCTGACTGGGAGACACCTCATACAGGAGAGCTCTAGCTGGCATCTGGCAGGTGACCTTCTGGGACAAAGCTTCCAGAGGAAGGAAGAGGCAGCAGTCTTTGCTGGTCTGCAGCCTCCACCAGTGACACCCAGGCAAACAAGGTCTGGAGTGGACCTCCAGCAAACTCCAGCAGACCTGCAGCACACGGGCCTGTTAGAAGGAAAACTAACAGAAAGGAATAGTATCAACATCAACAAAAAGGATCTCCACTCAGAGACCCCACCGAAGGTCACCGACTTCAAAGACAAAAGATAGATAAATCCACGAAGATGGGGAGAAATCAGTGCAAAAAGACTGAAAATTCCGAAAACCAGAATGCCTCTTCTCCAAAGGACCACAATACCCCGCCAGCAAGGGAACAAAACTGGATGGAGAATGAGTTTGACGAATTGACAGAAGTAGGCTTCAGAATGTGGGTGATAATAAACTCCTCCAAGCTAAAGGAGCATGTTCTAATAATGCAAGGAAGCTAAGAACCTTGAAAAACGTTGGACAAATTGCTAACTAGAATAACCAGTTTAGAGAAGAACATAAGTGACCTGAAGGAGCTGAAAAACAGCACGACAACTTCGTGAAGCATTAAAAGTATCAATAGCCAAATCGATCAACTGGAAGAAAGGATATCAAAGATTGAAGATCAACTAAATGAAATAAAGTGAGAAAACAAGATTAGAGAAAATAAGAGTGAAAAGAAATAAACAAAGCCTCCAAGAAGTATGGGATTGTGGGAAAAGACCAAATCTGTTTGATTGGTGTACCTGAAAGTGACGGGGAAAATGGAACCAAGTTGGAAAACACTCTTCAGGATATTATCCAGGAGAACTACCCCAATCTTGCAAGGCAGGCCAACATTCAAATTCAGGAAATACAGAGAACACCACAAAAATACTCCCAGAGGAGAACAACCCCAAGACACACAATTGTTATTATTAGATAGCTCAATGAGACAGAAAATTAACAAGGATATCCAGACGTGAACTCAGATCTGGATCAAGCGGACATAATAGACATCTACAGAATACAGAACTCTCCACCCTAAATCAACAGAATATACATTCTTCTCAGCACCACACAGCAGTTATTCTAAAATTGACCACATAATTGGAAGTAAAACACTCCTCAGCAAATGCAAAAGAATGGAAATTAAACAGTCTCTCAGACCACAGTGCAATCAAATTAGAACTCAGGATTAAGAAACTCACTGAAAACCACACAACTACATGGAAACTGAATAACCTGCTCCTGAATGACTACTGGGTAAATAAAGAAATGAAGGTAGAAATAAAGATGTTCTTTGAAACCAATGAGAACAAAGATACAACATACCAGAATCTCTGGGACACAGCTAAAGTAGTGTGTAGAGGGAAATTTGTACCACTAAATGCCCACAAGAGGAAGCAGGAAAGATCTAAAATTGACACCTTAACATCACAATTAAAAGAGCTAGAGAAATAAGAGCAAAAAATTCAAAAGCTAGCAGAAGAGAAGAAATAACTAAGATGAGAGCAGAACAGAAGGACATAGAGAAAGGAAAAACCCTTCAAAAAAAAAAAAAAATCAATGAATCCAGGAGCTGGTTTTTTGAAAAGATCAACAAAATAGACCACTAACAAGACTAACAAAGAAGGAACAAGAGAAGAATAAAACAAATGCAATAAAAAATGATAAAAGGGATATCACCACAGATCCCACAGAAATACAAACTACAACCAGAGAATACTATAAACACCTCTATGCAAATAAACTAGAAAATCTAGAAGAATGGATAAATTCCTGGACACAGACACCCTCCCAAGACTAAACCAGGAAGAAGTTGAATCCCTGAATGGACCAACATCAAGTTTTGAAATTGAGGCAGCAATTAATAGCCTACCAACCAAAACAAAAGTCTAGGACCAGATAGATTCAGAGCCGAATAATACCAGAGGTACAAAGAGGAGCTGGTACTATTCCTTCTGAAACTATTCCAAACAATAGAAAAAGAGGGACTCCTTCCTAACTCATTTTATGAGGGCAGCATCATCCTGATACCAAAACCTGGCAGAGACACAACAGAAAAAGAAAATTTCAGGCCAATATCCCTGATGAACTTTGATGTGAAAACCCTCAATAAAATACTGGCAAACTGAATCCAGCAGCACATCAAAAAGCTTATCCACCATGATCAAGTTGGCTTCATCCCTGGGAGGCAAGGCTGGTTCAACATATGCAAATCAATAAACATAATCCATCACATAAACAGAACCAATGACAAAAACCACTTGATTATCTCAATAGAGGTAGAAAAGGCCTTTGACAAAATTCAACAGTCCTTCATGCTAAAAACTCAGAATAAACAAGGCATTGATGGAACATATCTCAAAATAGTAAGAGCTATTTATGACAAACCCACAGTCAACATCATATTGAATGGGCAAAAGCTGGAAGCATTCCCTTTGAAAACCGGCACAAGACAAGGATGCCCTCTCTCACCACTCCTATTCAACATGGTGTTGGAAGTTCTGGCTAGGGCAAAAGGCAAGATAAAGAAATAAAGTGTATTCATTAGGAAAAGAGGAAGTCAAATTGTCTCTGTTTGCAGATGACATGATTGTATATTTAGAAAACCCCATCGTCTCAGCCCCAAATCTCCTTAAGCTGATAAACAACTTCAGCAAAGTCTCAGGATACAAGATCAATGTGCAAAAATCATAAGCAGTCCTATACACGAATAATAGACAAACGGAGTCCTATACACCAATAATACACCAAAAATAGATAAATGACTGAACTCCCATTCACAATTGCTACAAAGTGAATAAAATACCTAGGAATACAACTTACAAGGGATGTGAAGGACCTCTTCAAGGAGAACTACAAACCATGCTCAAGGAAATAAGATAGGAGACAAACAAATGGAAAAACATTCCATGCTCATGGATAGGAAGAATTAATATTGTGAAAATGGCCATATTGCCCAAAGTAATTTATAGATTTGATGCTGTCCCCATCAAGCTACCACTGACTTTCTTCACAGAACTGGAAAAAACTACTTTAAATTTCATATGGAACAAAAAAAGAGCCCACATAGCCAAGACAATCCTAAGCAGAAAGAACAAAGCTGGAGACATCACGCTACCTGACTTCAAACTATACTTCAAGGCTACAGTAACCAAAGCAGCATGGTGCTGGTACCAAAACAGATATACAGAACAATGGAACAGAACAGAGGCCTCAGAAATAACGCCACACATCTAAAACCATCTGATCTTTGACAAACCTGACAAAAACAAGGAACGGGGAAAGGATTCCCTATTTAATAAATGGTGTTTGGAAAACGCTAGCCATATGCAGAAAATTGAAACTGGATCCCGTTCTTAAACTTTATACAAAAATTAACTCATAATGGATTAAGGACTTAAACATAAGACCTAAAACCATAACAACCTTAGAAGAAAACCTAGGCAATACCATTCAAGACATAGGCATGGGCAAAGACTTCATGACTAAAACACCAAAAACAGTAGCAACAAAAGCCAAAACTGACAATGGGATCTGATTAAACTAAAGAGCTTCTGCACAGCAAAAGAAACCATCATCAGAGTGAACAGGCAACCTACAGAATAGGAGAAAATTTTTGCAGTCTATCCATCTGACAAAGGGCTAATATCCAGAATCTACAAAGAACTTAAATAGATTTACAAGAAAAAAAAACAACCTCATCAAAAAATGGGCAAAGGATATGAACAGACACTTCTCAAAAGAAGACATTTATGCAGCCAACAAGCATGAAAAAAAGCTCATCATCACTGGTTATTCAAGAAATGCAAATCAAAACCATAATGAGATACTATCTCAAGCCAGTTAGAATGGCGATCATTAAAAAGTCAGGAAGCCGCAGATACTGGAGGCGATGTGGAGAAATAGGAACACTTTTACACCACAGGGCCTGTCGGGGGGTGGGGAGCTAGGGGAGGAATAACATTAGGAGAAATATCTAATGTAGATGATGTGTTGATGGATGCAGCAAACCATCATTGTACGTGTATACCTATGTAACAAACCTGCACATTCTGCACATGTATCCCAGAACTTAAAGTAAAATTTAAAAAAAAAAAAAGGAAGAAAGAAAGAAAGAACTTTTTCAACTCAGAAAAAAGGAGAATATATTCCCTATGGATAAGGGGGAAAATCTATAAATACAAAATTATTTTAAAATAAAGTTTTTATTTTATTATTCTAAAATAATAGAAAAATTAAAACAAAAAATTATTTAGAATAATAAAATTAAAAGTTTATTTTAAAAATTTATAAAGTTTATCCAAATGTTTATGAAAATTATATAAATATTGGATTTCAGGAATGTGAAGAGTAAGACTTGAGCTCCCAGTCAGGTTTCTAAATGTAATGGTGTTTTTTACTGTTCTGTAGCAAAATAAGAATAGGGAGATGTAATATATTTTTCATGAAGCTAAATTGATACAATATAAATAATTATTCCTTATTCTGAGATTGTTTGTGGAGTTTGTGCTGTTAAAATATCTTTTGCTTTGAAATGATGCTAATACTAGGTCTGGTCTACTAGTATAAAAAGTTGATATTGGTCCCTGAAATAAAAAGTCTGAGATCCATATCCTTTAGAAAATCAATTCCTGACAATTCAGGGATTTGCTCCTCTTCCTAAGCAGAGCCAAAATATTACTGTTCCATGGCGTTTTCTTATACCTTTCTCTACCTGTATTTAAGAGTCAAGATGGGTATCCTATACCTCTGGCACCCTCAGGCAAAGGAAATAAAAGCAGAAGAACCAAGTAAAATCAAAGCAAAGATTTCCCACAATCTCCCTGGCATCCAGTGGTAGGAGGAAATGCCACCTTCTCCAAATTTCAGAACCCTTGAAAAAGACTCCTTTATCAATTCTTTTCAATAAAGAAGAAAATGAAGACTAGAGAAGATGGCACCTCAGGGCAATAGATTCAGAAAGTAAGTAATTGATGTAAATCTGTTTTTAGCAGAACCCAAAAAGGTTGATTGTGGACTTTTGTGTTTAAGGGTGCAGTGAGCTAGGCATTTTTCTTCTGAGATTGCGAGAGTTAAAAGTTCCACTGCCTAACCTTTTGAGGTTATCTGAAAATAATTAAAACCTCCATTAACTTCCACAACTGCTCTTGCCTTGCATAACAGTTAAATGAAAAAAGCCAGGAAAAGTTTCAAATGTTTTCATTGATTGTCATACCTCTATAAAGTAAGTGTGTGGATGTTTTAGTGATGTGTATTCTTTATTCAAACGTGCATTACTTTGTCCAGCAAACATTTAGTGGTTGCTATTTGCCACTGTAATGTATATGCTGTACATGTAAATGTGAACAAGACATTCTTTGCCCCTAAATGGTTCATAATCTAGTTCAGAAACATAGTTGCCACACAGTATGGTAAGTGCTTCATTAAGGACTAATACAAATTTGATATTTAGAGAAAAATTTATGGAGGACAAAAGCTGTCTTGAAAGTTGGCTCAATGTTAAGAAAATACAGATTATTCAAGGTGAAAACTTCAAACTTCAGTTGGAATAATACTGAAAAGAAAAGACATATTCTGTATCACAGATACAGGGGAGCAGTATAAAACGTTATTTAAAATGCTATTTTAGACACCTGGGAATCTGAATTATAACTCTTTTATAATTTATACTCCTGCCGTGAGAGGGATTCTTTATCCATAAGATGAAGGAAAAGAAAATAGTCTGAGTCTCTTTCCTAAAGCTTTATCTTTGTAGCCGCTAATAAAACACATGTAGCAGAAATCACTAAGTGTACAGAGGATATACTTATCCAGAGACAAAGCTAGAGAAGCTTAGAGGTGGGCTCATATTAGAGAAAATGGATGAAGGTATGAGTTCTCTCTTGCAGAGAGGAGAGAGGCAGCCTTACAGTGGGGTGTCTTTCCACATTCAGTGCTAAGGTTAAGATCATGTGTCAGTCTCAAAAGAAGACAATCATTTGCTACTAGGCAAAATTATAAAAGATGCACCAGCTGTTTTCCTGGGAGTCCTACAATGTTAACACTACCTGAAAAAATTGTAGTTAAGATGGGTGGTGATTCCACTCAGACATCTCCCCGACTTGCAAAGCCCCTGAGGTTGAGTGATGTTGGTTGGAATGGCTGGGCATTTGGCCAAGGGAAGTTGAATTGTTGATGTGTGTCATTTGGGCTTGGTGAAGTATATTTGTGTGGTGTTTTGCCACTCTCATGTACAGTTAAGTTTTGCCCACCATCTAAGTATAGGACAGACTTCTAGGATATTCCTAACTCCCAGTGTGCTGATTCATGCAGCATCATGTCATTCGATACTGGGTCAGAGGTGGGTCCCCTAATAAAAATGTTATTTTTCTGAATATTTTGACATTTGTGTTACTTTCAGTGTTATAATAATTGAGATTTGATGTGATATATTATTCTAAGTAAATATCCACTTTTTAACCTAATCATGTTTACATAATTATATATTTTTCTTTTATTTTTATTTTTTCTGGAGGGGCACAGAGTCGCTCTGACACCCAGGCTGGAGTGCAGTTGTGTGATCTCCGCTCACTGCAAGCTCCGCCTCCAGAGTTCAAGCAATTGTCCTGCCTCAGCCTCCTGAGTAGCTGGGACTACAGGTGCGTGTCGCCACGCCTGGATAATTTTTGTATTTTTAGTAGAGATGAGATTTCACTGTATTGGCCAGGATGGTCTTGATCTTCTGACCTCGTGATCCACCTGCCTCGGCCTCCAAAAGTGCTGGGATTACAGGTGTGAGCCAACACACCTGGCCTATTTTTCTTAAAGAGGATCCCCAAAATTGTTTATGCTTCAGGCTCTGCAAAACATGAATATGTCCATGCTTAATTCATCTAATGGGAATTAGATAAACTCAACTCACTCTCCCTCTTGCTCATTATAATGATCAATCAGTCAAACCAGCAACAACAATAATCTTGTCCATCTGCCTGTTGATGCATAGAAGTACAAGAGGGTGAAATCTTGTTTCATATTTAGACATCTAAATATTACAAAAAGGTAAATTCTTGACTGAGGTACTGTTTTCACCTGCCTGATTTTTCAGTTACGTGTAACTAGTTATTCCAAAACTCTGTGTGACTGCCATATAGTTTTTCCTTTATTTAATATTGAGAGAGGATGAAAGGCACAGGAATGGTCTAGAGATGAGGATACATTGTCACCAAGGAGGTACACAAGCCAGAAGGAGAAGATTGAGAACTTTGAAAGCCAAGTCCGGTAACAACCCTATTAATAATCAGCCTGATCGTTATAAATAGAAAATGGACAAAGGGACCATTCCTCACTGGGAAACTTTAAAAAGCAGCTTCCAGTAACTCTAGAAGCTACACTGGTTTTTCAAAAGTTACCTTTCCAGAGACTACATAGCAAGAGAATAATTAATAAAATAATAACTCTATGAGCATCCTGAGGCACTTGTAGCTTTCTTGGACTTGATTTTTATCAGATGGGTGGAAATATGATTAAAACATTTGATACACAGAGGAAGTTAATTGGAAGGATGAAGCTGAAGGGAAGCCTCCCAGTTTAGGTAGATGAGTTTTGAAGGCTATTTTATATGTTAAAAATACTACAAGAGGCAAGATACGTTGATTTAAATCCTACGTATGCTACTTGATATGGCCCAGTTACCTCTAATGTACTATGAGGACTTTCCATACACTATTTTCCATACAGGGTTGTCAGAAAATGAAACTGAGATAATCAGTGGCTGGCACACAGAATTACAAGGGTTCATTCTAAGAACACTATTGAGAAGGGAGAGTGCTCACCAAACTCCTGAAACTTTATGCAAATATTTCTATGTGTGAACATTTTGAGGAGTAAGAGGTTCACAACTTTTATTAATTTCTTGAAGAGATCTGTGACAAAATAGGCTAAGAAGAATGGAAGTAGGAGCTCATTTATGTTTGTGAATGAATTGCAAATAAAAAGGGTCTGAAATTTTCTAGAAGTATAATAGTCATCAAAAAGTAAAACGTCCGAGACAGAAGAGAAATTGAGTGAGGTTATAGTGGGAAAAGTATTCAAGTTGATGTTGATCAGATAAAGTAACACTCTATTTGTACTGATCGTTCAGTGTTATTCTTGCTTTCTAAGCCTTTTTTTCTATGCCTAAAGAAGTAGAAAATATTTTCTGCTTTTTCATGCTATGAGCCTATGAACATGGCTGACATATTTTCAATGCAAGTAATTTTAAAAAAATTGATAATAGTTTAAAAGTTAAGGATGTGGTCCTGAATCTACATCTAAATAATTATGTGGACTTGTGCAAGTAATTTGCTTCAGTTTTCCCAAGTGTGAAGTTGTAGTGATGAACCATTTCTTCTTCTTAAGAATAATGTTTAAAAAATGGACTAATAAATAAAAATATACTGAATTTATCTGAATGAAGTAGCTATTTAAAATCAACATGTTAACTAATCATTAGCGAAATGCAAATAAAAACAACAATGAGATTTCATCTCACACCAGTTAGAATCGATATTATTGAAATGTCAAAAAATAACAGATGTTGGTGAGGTTGCAAAGAAAAGAGAATGCTTATACACTGCTGGTGGGAATGTAAATTAGTTTAGCTATGTGGAAAGCAGTTTGGTGACTTCTCAAAGACCTTAAAACAGAACTACCATTCAATCCAGCAATCCCATTATTGGGTATATACCAAAAGGAATATAAATTGTTCTCCCATAAAGACACATTCATGTATATGTTTATCACAGCACTATTTACAATGACAAAGGCATAGAATCAACCCACCAATGGTAGAGTAAAGAAAATGTGGTACACATACGCCATGGAATACTATACAGCTGTAAAAAAGAACAAGATCATGTCCTATACAGCAACATGGATGGAGCTGGAGGCCGTTATCCTAAGTGAACTAACACAGAAACAGAAAACTAAATACAGCGTGTTTCACTTACAAGGGGGAGCTAAACGTTGCATACACATAGATACAAAGAAGGGAACAATAGACACTATGGCCTGCTTACAGGTGGAGAGTGGGAGGAGGGTAAGGATCAAAATATAACCAATCAGGTAATATGCTTATTACCTGGGTTTTGAAATAATTTGTACACCAAACCACTGTGACACACAATTTGCCCATACAATAAAACTGCACATATACCCCTGAACCTAAAAGTTAATAAAATAAAAAATAAAATTAAAATGTTATAGCATATTTTTCTTTCAAAGAGTAATCTACTTTTACACATTTCATAGTAATGGTATTATCTCAATAAATTAAACTATTTCTTGAGAAGCTTAAATGTACTATTGGTATCTACATTTCAATATCCATTGGGATTGATGGTGAACATCTGTTTTTGTTTTGTTTTGTTTTGAGACAGAGTTTCACTCTTGTTGCCCAGGCTGGAGTGCAATGGTGCTATCTCATCTCACCGCAACCTCCGCCTCCCGGGTTCAAGCGATTCTCCCGACTTAACCTCCCAAGTAGCTGGAATTACAGGCATGCACCACCATGCCCAGCTAATTTTGTATTTTTGGTAGAGACAAGGTTTCTCAATGTTGGTCAAGCTGGTCTCGAACTCCCAACCTCAGGTGATCTGCTTACCTCGGCCTCCCAAAGTGCTGAGATTTCAGGCATGAGCCAACTGGCCCGGCCTGATGGTGAACATCTTAAGTCATTAGTTTCTTTACCTATCTAGTGGATTTTACATCATTATATGATTATCAAAATCCAAAATCCCCATGTCTCATTGCACATATACTCATTCAGTCTTCACCCAACTAATCCAATAAATTGTTAACATAAAGATCACTTTTTCAGGGGGCCATCCCTTGAATCTCTAAAGTTGAATATCTTTTTCTCTTGCACATTTAATCACTTGTTCAACTCTTGTTTTATCTGTTAGACTATAAACCAGGTGGCAAAAACTGAGGTTTTTTTTTTTTTTTTTTTATACTGCTATATCCCTAGGACTTAGTAAACAGCTTAATTTATAGCAAGAACTCAAAAAAGTTTATTGTCATCATTATTTATTTTAAAACCATCCTAAACTTATAGTAAAGTTGCAAATGCAGTACAGAGGACATGTTTTATGTATTTATTTATTTTTAATTTGCTGGACCATTTCACAGTAAATTGCTCACAAGATGCCTCTTCACTCACTAAAATTATAATGTGTGTTTGTCTGGTTTTTTTTTTTTTTCCAAACAAAGACACTCTCCTAGGTAATCACAATACAATCATCAAAATCAGGAATTTGATATGGATATATGACTCCCATCTGAACTTTAGACCACAGTCAGATTTCACCAATTGTCCCAGTAAAGTCCTTTATAATGATCTGGTGCAGAATAAAATTTAGTTATTGAAGTAATTAAATTTAGTTATTCCAGACTTTTCAGGCTGAAATCGTTCCTCAGTTTTTGTTTGTTTGTTTGTTTGTTTTTGTTTTTGTATGCTTTTTGAGATGGAGTCTCGTTCTGTTGCCAGGCTGAAGTGCAGTGATGCGATCTCGGCTCACTGCAACCTCCACCTCCCAGGTTCAAGCAGTTCTCCTGCCTCAGCCTCCCGAGTAGCTGGGATTGCAGGCACACACCAACACACTCAGCTAATTATTGTATTTTTAGTAGAGGCAGAGTTTCACCATGTTGACCAGGATGGTCTTCATCTCCTGACCTCGTGATCCGCCCGCCTCGGCCTCCTAAAGTGATGGGATTACAGGCATGAGCCACCGGGCCTGGCCGCTCCTCAGTCTTTTCTTGGTTTTCATGGTCTTAACTGTTTCACAGACTATAGGGCAGTTATTTTGGAGGATGACTCTCAGTTCAGACTTACAGTATGTTTTCTTATGAGTAAATTCTGGTTATTCAACTTTGGCAGGATTATCACACAAGTGATACCAAGATTTTCTCATTTCTCAACTGGCACACAATTACTGATGATGTCCACTTAAAGCCCTAGATTAAGGCGGTGTTTGCCTCTGTAAAAATAGTCTTTATCTCTTTGAATTATTAACTGTTTTGTGGAGAGATATCTTGAAACAATACGAATATCTTGGTCCTTCGTGTAAGTGAATAAGTTATTTTTTGTCATATAAACTCATCTTTGTTCAATGGATCATTATCTCTTACCATCATTACGTATATTGATGCTCAAAGTATCCCATATTTAGCCAGAGGAAGCCACTTCAAGCTGGTTCCTGTGACCTTTGATGTGTCCTCATCATTCTTTGAGCATATTTTACTTTCTGGTACAGCAAGACATTCCAGACTCATCTGACACTTCTGCACTCTGGAGTCAATTACTTCTCCAAGAAATCCTTGTTCCTTTTAGTGAATAATGATATTTTTAAAGCCACAAGCTGAGCTTTTATGTGTGTTTATTTCTTTTTGGTTGTCGTTGTTTCTAGAACTTCACAGTGGACAGTGGACAGAGGACAGAGTTGTGGAATGGACAATCAGCCCTCTGTATTTGTGGGTTCTGCATCTGTGGATTCAATCAACTGCAGACTGAAAATATCTGAGGAGAAAAAAAAGAATGGTTGCATCCATACTGAATATGTACAGACTTTTTTTCTTATAATTATTCCCTAAACAAAACAGTATACCAAGTATTTACATAACATTTAAGTTGCATTAGGTATTATAAGTAATCTTGAGATAGTTCAAAGTATATGGGAAGATGCGTGTAGGTTATATGCAAATAATACATCATTTTATATCAGGAATACCGTGGGTTTTGGTATCCTCACAGAGTCCTGGAACAAATCCCCCACAGATACGAAGGGTCAACTTTACGTGAATACATATACACGCACAAGTGTACACACATTTACATTTACTTTCGTATTCATCAGTATATACGGAGAACTGTGAATTCACATTAATAACTCCACTTCCTCCAAATCAACACCACAGGAACCATTCTATCTCCTTTTCCAGATTTGTAACTCCCTTCTTTGATGGTGAGAAACCTGTCTCTTGTTATCCTTCATACACTTACTTGCTAAGCAATCTCCCTGTTTGTAATAAATCTCATGTCACCTGCACCATGCACCCCATGGTGTGGATGCTCTGTTCATCCTGTCCAGGTTATGACTCCCTCCATAGGACTGGTACTGCTGACCCTCTGTGGAGAAGCTCCTTAACCCACTTCAGCTCCAAAAACAGTACTGGGGCCACTTTCTGCCTGGATACACTCCTCACCTCCTTTGGCTCAAACTCCCTGCTCTGTATCATGAGGAATGTCTTAGTCTGTTTGTGCTAATAAAACAAAGTACCACAGACTTGGTAATTTGTAAAGAACAGAAATTTATTTCTCACAGTTTGGGAGGCTGAAAGTGCAAGATCAAGGCACTGACAACCTCAGTGTCTGGTGAGGACACAATCTCTGGTTCCAAGATGGTGCTTGTTGCTCATCCTCCAGAGAGGATGAATGCTCTGTCCTTACATGGTAGAAGGAACAGAAGGGCAGAAGGACCTAGCCTCTTCCTTCTAGACCTTTTATAAGGCACCAATCCAATTCATGAAGGCAGAGCCTTCATGACCTAATCACTTTCAAAAGGCCTTAACTCTTAGCACTATCACACTGGACCTTAGATGCCAACACATGAATTTGGGGGAGAATGCATACACTCAAACCATAGCAGAGGCCCCCCTACCACCAGCATGGATGCCTACATTGCTCAGCCCACCTGATGCCTCTAGGACTACATTGTTCAGAAGGAGCAAAGGGTCAAAGATTACATTTTAAACTTATGAATGAAAACCAACTTAAAATGTTATTGACCTTTTTTTCAACCTCTGGATATATTTTATCTCTTTTTCCAGACTAATCTGTGTTTCTCTGGATATATGACACAGTTCTGCTTTATCAGAGGAGGAATATTAAGAAAATTCCATGCTTTTTACACTTTTATTGTTAAGTTTTTGTATTTGTTTAGCTCAGCATTTCTCAACTGGAGAAATTTCCTGCCATTTTTGGCAGGAAATTCTTTGTTATAGGATTGTCTCACATACTGTAAGATATTTTGTATCCCTGACTCTCCATTCACTATTGCTACAAAAAGCCCCCCACTAAAAACTTGGCATAATTAAAAAACAAAAACAATAATAACTTACTCTACCCATTTCCAGCTGCTTCCTAGGAAAGCAGTCTTCGCTCTGTTGAGAACTGCTGGAGCTCTTTGCAGTTTGTATAATAGCTATTTCCTAATAAATTCTTAGGTTCACACTAATTCACATGGAGACTCACATAAAACAGTTCTATCACCATTTGTTCTACATCAAGTTTGTTAACCTTGTAGAATCCATGCTTTTTTGGTCAAGTAATATCATATCGTCTTTGGCTTGTTAAGTGTCTCCTGATGATGCTGTTTTAGGTTTAGAGGCCCACACCACCAAATGCTGCTTTGTAAAGGAATTTTCTTCGGTCACTAAAATGTCCCTGAAATTAATTGAAGCATGTAAGCCATAAACACAAAGCTCTCTGAAACGACTGGTTAGAAATATTTAAATTAAGTCCTCAATGCCATATACAAAATGTAAGTGTGTTTTTGGCTTCTTAGCTATATATTTTCATAGAAATGGTGGATAGTTTGTGTTGGGGCAAATCAACTTCTAGTTAAGAGTTAGGGCTGCACTCAGTATGCTCTTTCCAGAGCATCCTGAGCCTGTTGCCTGCTGATATGCTGAAGGCAATGCCATTCTTCCCCTGATTGGACAAGGAAGGATGGTGTTTTCTCCGGGACTCACAGTCTTTTGCAACAATTTCATCTCCTGTCTTCACCATGTGTATGTATGACAATCTACCTGCAGTGGGAAGAAGTCATAAACTCTTCATCTAGAGAGCTGTTTCTTTCCCCCTGGAACTAAAACAGATAGAAGACTGCTTGTGTTTTGCCCTTATGTTATAAATTTAGGTTTTCATCTGGAGGAGAAAAAATCTGTTCCTTATTCCACCAACTGTGCAAATATAGAAATGAGAGTTAAGTTTCAATGCATGATATATTTGAAAATAATCACCTTAGACTTGAAAGTAAGATCTCTGTGAACACATGGTATGATTTTAAAAATTAGTGGGGTGCATCTGCTGATGTGAGCAGAAGCTGTGGCAGAGATATTTACTGCTTTCTAAATATGTAAATTATCGAAGAGCTACACATTTTATAAAGTGCGTCAATTTGTTACCACACTTCCCAGTTGCATTCCAGTTAGGTGGGGGCCATGTGACTAGTTCTGCCGACTAGTGTGAGCTAGAGTTGGGAGCAAAAATGATGTATGTCACTGCAGCCTCAAATTTATAAGGATATGTTCATTTTATGCATGCTTTCAAGTAAACTAAATTTGAGTTGCACTAAAACTGGACATAGAATGTTTCTGTTAAGATAATTTCAACTGTCCTGGAAAATAGAAGACATTATTGCACTAGGTTGATGAAATACCTCTGTTTAGAAACTAGTGTTTGATTTTATTTGGTTTGGTTAAGAGTTAATATAATTCATTAGCTTGAAGGATCTAATCTGAATGGGATTGGCTTAATAATTCAAAGACAAAAGCAAACTAGGGAATTGTGTCAATATGACAATGTTTCAATGCTCCTCCGTTGGTGGCTTCAGCTGTAAGAAAGTAATTTTAACTCATGCTACTTTAACTGCATAATCCATTTCCTTTTTCATCCTTACTCTTATTTTCCCAGACAACATGGTGCATATTATTTCAAGGGCATTCCCAAAGAGATGCATCAGCAGGGTCTTCTTTGCACCTTTAAATGACCTCTTTCAGTTCATTTAGGATTCTAGACAGATCACACACACACACACACACACACACACACACACGCACACGCACACACACCACACACACATCCCTACCTTTGGACAACTTATCTAAAATAAAATATTTCTTCATCTGAGAACTTTTAAGAATTTCATTGCTTGGTGCTGTTGAAAAAGGAGGATTTTGTGCACTGTGTCCTTATGACCATTTTTTTTTTCTAGGTGAACAACAAAAACAACGAGAAAAAACATGGAACAATTTCACACCTAAAATTGAAGGGGTTGATTACTGTCATTTTGATGATGTGCCTTTTACACGTTTGCAGTGGTTAAGAAAGACTTTATGGTTTGGAGCATGAGCACTTTAAAGTGATTCAAAATTATCGAAGAGCTACACATTTTATAAAGTGCTTCAATTTGTTACCAACTAGAGCAGCAGTGGAACGATTCTACAGAGCTTTTAGTACCATGCACAGCCTGCAAATGCTCTCATAATCTTCCCAAGTGTCGCTCCTTTACATGTGGGGGCTTGGAATTTTCCTGCCCAGAGACACTCCATCACTAACAGCGGCAGAGCTTCTCTTCTTGAGGCCTGCATACCACAAAAGCAGTGCTCACATATGGATTCAGTTTTGGCAGTGCTGCACACTCCAAATCAGCCTCTTTTGGTCGTTTGGCTTTGCCAGAAGAAAAAACTATTGGTCTAAAAATGATTGGACAATTAAGCACTCAATTTCGTGTCTGGAGAAGCTTAGGCATGTGAAAAGTAAAACTAGGTAGAATAAGAATGTCAAGGTGGCTTGGATGACACTGCCAAATGAGTAAATGACTTTTCAGTCCCTTTGCGTCATGAAAAATACTAATGTTTAAAAAGTTAGCGCTTTTGAGAGAGACTGAAACTTTTTAAAAGCAGGGTTTAATGATTTCTTTCTGCTTTGCTATTAGCTTCCAGTTTTTACTGGCCTTTGATTTACATATTTTAAAACAACAGTAAGCCTTGCTTATGTAAAAGAAAAAATAAGGCATATTTTTTGAAATTTAAAATGACCAAGTGGCTTAGCTATTGGCTTGTAATGCAGGGTTCCACTAGAACACAGGTACAATTTTTCCTTTTAAAATGAATTTACACAGCTAAGATGCATCCTGAATGATACGTGACCTCTCCGTGTGATGGCCATAAATGGCACATTTTATTTCTTTAGAACTAGAGTTGTAGAGCTCAGCTAGTTCATTAAGGAGAGGGCAATCTTAAATCAGAACAAAGCTAAATGAGTAAAAGTCAGTTTAAATCCCCCAATTCTGGGAGAGATTTACTATTTCTCTAGTATATGAGTACCTGATGACTTTAAGAGTGTTTGTGTTTGGAAAACTCAGGTCTTTGTGGTGGTTCTTCCCTGAGATGAGGTTAGACTCTACACTTCCAAGACCCTTTTCTCAGCTGTGCACTTTTTACTTACCAAGTAAATAATAATAATAAATGGATTATTATTTATTAATAATCCATTTATTATTAAGAATAATAATAAATGGATTATTCTTTCCATTTAAGGGCATGAGGTGCTATTTTAGAAGAGGATTTACACAACTTATGAGTAATTTTAAAAACACCATGCTATCTGAGTTTTATATGTAGAAATATAGCATTTATATATAGAAATGTAGCATTTACATTGAAAATTATTAATACAATTAATTTGAGTGCATGTTACCCAAACATTTAAAGGCATTAGGTATTTCTCTCCAGCTGGCTGTCTTGGTGGAGTTTCCAGTGAATACCTCAGTGAATACCTCTTTTATCACCTAAACTGTTAAGCAAGGCTGATTTCTGATAAGATCTAAGACTTCAGAGCAACAATATGTATGGTAAGACAGAGAGCCTAGTTCACCACACTTCCTCAAGGACAACAGCAGGAAGATTGCATGTCATTTTAAGATAAAAACTTCCCCAGAAGATTTTATTTTTCCCCTCCCTCTACTTTTCTTCTTTTTCTTTTTTTGTCACTCCAAATTAACTAATACATGCAAAAAACCCACAGTGTTTGACTATTACTACAATTTTATCATTTTTATTATTTATTCCCTTTTTTTGCCTGCTTACATTTTTTCCTCTAATAATCATGGGTGTCCCTGTCTTGGTTGAGATGTCACTTTCTCTTGTCAGGAAAATTGGAATTGATGGTGACTTCCAACTCTCTACTCTGAAGAAGACCCTGATAATACCATTGCAAGTGTGTGCACTGACCCACCACTGAAGGTCACAATCTGTCACAGGCAGTGCTCTGTTGGGGAATTTTAGCCAGGTTTATTTACTTCTGCCTGATCCACTTTGTGATGTATTTGATTAAAGTGCAAGCACTTGGGTATTTGTAAAACAGAGTATAAAATATGTAAAGCATTCTGTTTTCTTTAGGAAAATCTATGAGCTATGAGTTGAAATTGCCAAAATATGGTAAAATAATCAGGAATGAGAGATATTTGTCCTTACTTCCTAAGCAATAAACTGCAAATAAGGTCCATTCGTATACTGAATTAATAATATATTTTAATTCAGTTACAAAGTCAAGCAGATATGATATGAAGCTTTTTAACCTTGTTTCAATAATACATTTATTTGCCATGATGATTATGTCTAAATGTCCATTCCGTATATTTTATAGAGTTGATCTAAGAAAGGAAATCTGATCTCCCTTCAGTGATTCTTTAGGAATTTCTTACTTTTGAATTCTCTAAGTTATGCTTTTGTTTCTAAGTTAAATATATTTTAAATATATTTAAATATATTTTTAAGTTAAATATATTTTAAGTTAAATGAATACAAACATTTTATAAGTTGGACATTATTTAGACTTAAACCCTTTATGCCATGTAAAGCTCCTCCCCTCTCATTTCTACCTATCCAAATCCTATCCCTTATTTTCTGCTGTATATTCCAATCATCTTGGCTTAAAGCAATCTTTTCCTCCTTTGAATACCTATTATTGCACTTGCTCAAGTGACAATTATGACATTTATTGAATGCTGTAGACTCTTTTTCCTAATACATCTTAATATATCTAATTTCCCAAAGTTGATTTTCAGTTTCAGAACCTTGTCTGGACACATGGTTCATGCAACATTTACTAGACACGTGTTTAGCAATTGATCACAGTGTGCAAAAGTTATGTTAACACTAGAGATGTAGTGGTGAAAAACATAGATATGACCACAACCCTCACAGACCTGATATATAAGGTGAACATATGAATTAGAGTCAAAGAATGAGTATAATTTTCAGTATCAATTATAATGCTTAGACCATTGTGAGGGTACAGAAGATACTTTTGTGGAAGGATCTAAGATTCCATTTTTGTTGGTAAATAAACTTACATGTAGTAGTAGAATGTCAACTGTTGTTGTGCATGCTTTTGCTACAAGTAAGATGTCTAGTTTCTTTAAGTTTCTTTAAAAAATATGTGCGGTATAAATAAATTTCATTAATCCAAAGTTGTCTTAAGGATCTTAATACTAACATAGGGTCCCCTAGAAATAAATGTTACATATCCATTTCACATTATGAAACATAGGTTTGAAAATGAGTTGTTAAATCACTCAAATAATCAAAGAGTGTTTTAGAACTAGCTGAATCTTCCTGCTAATTTATTTTGTAAATTAAATTCAGGTTCATGATTGATCAGATACTGCCAATAAAAAGCAATACATTAATTGTAGTATTAAGTAAAGTATAAACAATATTAGAAGGGTTTTAAATTTTTAAAATATAGCTTCTGGTTCTATATGGCAATCTGACCTTCCTAAAATGTTAAAAATTATAGAAAATAATATTTAAATGTATAAAACAAAGGACACAGGAAGAGGCTAATAGAAAAAGTAGGTTTTTTTTTTTGTTTTTTTGTTTTTGTTTTTTTAAAGTTCTAGGAATTGAAAAATGGATGGAGAAGTGGGAAATGATAAACCAAAGCTGAAGCAGCCACTATTTAGAACATGTGCAGAGTTGACTACAGCCTAAAAGGAGACAGTCTGCCATGTGGAACCCTCAAGGGCTCACAACTCAGAAATACCAGGGATGTGGCAGCATGAGAGATATGTAACTAATAACAGATATTTAATTGATTGCATGTGAAACTACCATAGCCCCCATGTCAGTGTGTAGTATATAGGCATTGTACCACCTTCCAGACAAATATAGTGAAGGGACTTTGCTACAGAAATTGCCAAAATGGGTACAGGGACACTCATGTAGGTATTGATATCTCAGAGCAAAGACCTATGAATTATGGCAAGTATGTGTCTCCATACATAGCTTCTCAATCACATTTCATTAATTAAACTGCCAATATATAAGACCCTGCCCACATTCAGAGAGCTACAAGTCAGTCATTGTACTATATCCTCATTATAAACAGAAACCAAGTATCTCTAGTCCTTTGAAGAAAGCCAGCAATATAAATGAGAAAGACAAAGCAAAGCAAAACAAATAAACAAAAATCTGAAAACAAAAAACAAGTCATAAAGAGAGAAACAAACAGGAAGACAGCAACACCCTGTAGGAAACAGGCAATTCAGGAACAACAGCCAAAAAGACTTAAAAATTCTAATTCATACATCCCAGATATTAAAAATGTAATGAAAATGCATCAGTAAAACAAGAACACGATGTTATCTATCTATATATGGATATAAGTAGCTATCTATATACAGATATAGATATCAGTTAAATGGCTGAACAATAAAATTAAGTAAATTTCAAAAAGGTAAAACAAATAGAAAAATAAGTGAAAAATATAATGGAAATGCCAAAGATAAAGAGATTAATCTTGGAGACTAACTTCAACTAATAGGAATTTCAGAAAGATATAAGATAAGTAAAGGGAGATATTAGACAAAGTACTAGAATTTTTCTTAGAGCTGAAGAGCATGTATAATTAAACTGAAAGTATCTATTGAATGTTCAGAACAATGAAAAAATGCAGATCCACATTAGATACATTATTTGAAACTACAGAACACTAAGGATAAAGAGAAGATCCTAAGCTTCCAGAGGGGAAGAAAGCCTGAACTTTTACAAAGGAATGAGAATAAGATTGGATTAGTCTTCTCATTAGCTATAGAAAATTGTGAATCACTGTCTTAAAATGTCAGAGGGTAAAATATTTAAAACATAGAATTCTACACACAGCCAAAATATCAACATAGTTTGAAAATTGAATAAAGGACATTTGTAGTCAAGAAATAACTTAGAAAAATTGCCTCCCACTTACTCGGCTTTAAGAGGTTACTTGAGCAAAATAGTGGAGAAGAGAGAGGAGGTGATCCAAAAATAACATGAGATCCTATACAGAAAATGTTGGCTACAGCCCAGAAAATAATGAAGGGATGTTTCAGTCTGTGTTTTGTGTAGAGAGTTTGGATAAGTATTTGTCAAGATTGGAGTAGAAAAGAAGATGGCTCATGGAGACAGGCGTTTAAATAAATAATAGATTCTAAGGATTTGATACCATTCTTGAGAATATGAGAAACCTATGAAGCCAACAATAATAGACAATTCAAGAAAAAAAGAAAGGCAATAGGAAACTCTAGGAAAAACAAAAGGCTGCATGAGAGGAATTACAATTAAGGTTGTGCAATAAATAATATTTATTTCATCGTGACCATTTAAAACCTTTCTTGATTTTCAATTTTATGTTGATCTTATAAAAAAGTACAAAAATCTTATTGGTATGAATTAAAAAACAGAATATAAGGTCATCAATTGCAATAATTTTTATTTCATCCTGACAATTTAAAACCTTTTTTGGTTTTCAATTTTATGTTGAACTTATTAAAAAAACACAAAAATCTTAATTTTATGGATTAAATAGCAGAATATAAGGTCTTCAATTATAATAAGATAATCACAGAATGCAAAGAATATTATTTGGGTGGTGACAGGAGGAGAGCTAAAGTGTGAAATCAAGATATATTACTTGTGGTTAACAAATCAAGAAATACATGTGAAAATTTATTAATTAAAATTAAAAAGACAAACAATATACACAAGAAAAATAGTGATGTAACTAAATTGAGATATGGTGTGGAAAGTGGTAAGGGTAAACTATGTCTGCATTTTTTATGGCAGAAGTTTATGACCATGTCCAAAATTGATAAACCAAAAACTAGATGTGTAAATATATTATTTACCAGTATGGTGGTAATCAGCAGCAGAATAAAAATCAGAGAGAATTAAAAACATTAAAACTGATTTTTAAAATGAGGAACTGTAATGGAGGGGGAGAAAATTGGGGCAAGGCAAGAGACTGTAGCTTTTCATTGTAAATCATTCTGTACTATTTTAAAAATCATGTATATGCTTTACTTTGATAAAAATTTAAAATATTAAATAAATATAAATCATGGAGAGAACTCTTCTTACTGAAAAATTAATGACCAGATTAAAAATTCTCTTCACTCTCATTTCAAGCTCTCTCATACAAGTATAGCAGTCTTCCTCTTTTTCCAGGCCTCCTCCAGATGTGATATTCTTTATACCTTCAAGAAAGTACTTTCCATGAGGACAGGGACATTGTGTGCAAGTTGACCTCTGAATAACATAACTGTTTCGTTTCATATTAAGTGTAACAGAAAATTCTCTGAAAATATAAGGATCAGAAAAAAAGAAGTAGGATGTTGTGGAAGCAACTAGGGGGAGTATAACCTAACTGAATACTGGCATTTCAATTTTCAGAATAAAGCCAATACTGCCTCAGACAACAATTAGGATAGAACTCAATCCTATAATCTACATCCCACGCAATAATAACTTATATTTATAATATACTTATTATACATGTTACTTTGTATCCATTATATTTAATCATTATAATTCCAAGGGGTTAGTATTTGTACTGCCAATATATAGTTAAATAAATGACTCAGAAAGGTTAACTCAGAGAGGTTAGGTAACTTGTCCCAGGTCTCATAGTGCATAAATGGGAGTTAAGACAGTGAACCCAGCTCTGCTGAATCTACAATCCAGGTCACACTGCCTTTTCTTTTCTTTCTGTTGCCACTAGCAATATAAGCATAGTCTTTGGATTCTTGGAAGCACCTGCTAATTTTCTAAAATTTTCTTTAATTTTGTGTTCCTATACTTCTTTCCACAAGTTATATGAGCATTCATTTAACACTCTTCTGTGTGAAGCACCACCTAATCGCTAGGAGTTTTGTCTCTGCAACGGGATTGCCTACATTTAAACCTTGACTCTAGAATGCCAGTCATCAATATCATATGATGCTAAGCAGTGGGTTAACCTCTCTAAGCCCTGTTGTCCTTACCTGTAAATTGGTCATTATTGTCCATGCCTTCATATGGTTTTCCTGGGTGGATTGAATGAGATAACCACACAAAACACTAAGAACAGTGCCTGACAATGTAACCTTTCGGCCTTTCCGGTAAGTTTGGTTTTACTGGCCCCACTTTCCCTCTGTTGGAAGACTTCTAAAAAGAGTTTTATGATAATGGACTGCTATAGCAATTTTATTTCAGATTTATGACATATACTTAGTATCTTATTGTGTTCATTTTATATTTTTATTTAAGAACATTTATAATATAGAACCCATGCTAGTAATCACTAAAAAGCTACCACTTCTTCCATAGGTCTAAATAGTTAAATAGACATTTGGGTACCTTGCATATTTATTCATTCATTTAATTCACTCATTCTCTCAGACACGTGCCAGGTATGCTGAGAGGAATAAGGTGATGCCACATTAGTGTTCTAACTATATCTACAAGAAGGTAGGCAAAATATAGTGCCCAAACTGGTTTTTGATCTTCTATCTTATGTGAAGGCTAGCTGTGGTAGGAATTAAAGTAATGGCGTGTAGAATTCCTAATATTCCACTGTTAGTCACTTGTAATCTGCTAACATTTAACACTTAAATGGTTGTGGACTACAATAGCAGGATGGGCCAAAAATCCTGTCAATGAATGCAAGGGGATCTTAAGCAGCTTATTGAAATAAAAAAAAAAGGGGGGGGGTAAAGTTTAAAAAATGTATTCAGCCTTTATTCTGTAATGGGAAGAAAAATGCCAGTGCTTTAATTATAAACATGATTTTCTAAAGCATTCCAAGTTTTCCTTGGAGACTTTCAGGGCCAGGGATTGACTATCCTTGTGCCTGCTTGGATAGAAAAGGGCTTGATAAAAGTGCTGTGTCCTCTGGCATGGTTTAATCACTTAATACCTTGTTCCAATTGAAAACATAACTAACCCTATTCAGATGATGGAACATCTCCACTTGATCTGCCTATGGCTTGTGCAGTCACTGATATTTCCAAGGGAAGTCTTGTGATTATCAAAATGGAAATTAATTTCATAGACTTGAGGCCAAACTAAAAAAAAATGTTCATCGTAGTAATCTGCTGATGATGATTCCTGAAAATGTTGCTCAGAGTAAATAAACTCAGCATCTGCCTGGAAGAATGGGTCTAGGTGAGGACTGCATATTGGGAATAGAGGTGAGACTGGGGACAAGGGGTGAAGAGTTGAGCAAAGATTCTTTGTTATTGGAGAAAAAGCCTCAACAATACTATCAGAGAGTATATATTTTTGTAGTTATTGATTCTTATAACCACTGAAATGAACCAGTTGTCTTCCACAGAAAGTTATAAAATTATCAAAGGTATTAATTTACCAACTTCAATAACTGAAGGAAAATTTAAGCTTGCGTTAGGGGCATGAAATTCTTATAAATAACATCATTTCTGAGAACATCATTTCCTACAACTACAAGCAGTACCACTGGAGAACTTTACATAGCATTTGGTACCTTTAAATTACTTTAAGAACTAATCATTTCATCCACGCAAAGGAAGAGCTACAGAAAGGTGCAAAAAATATCACAAAGAAGTAAAGCATATTCTTATGACTAAATTGTGATGTTTGCTTTGAAAAACACTGAATAATGACAGATCCAGTTACTCTGCTCACTGTCCAGAACTTTATAGACTTGTAAGACTAGACGGACTTGGGGAGCTCGTCTGATTCAATTTCTTAATTGTATGGGTAAATTAGGCCCCAGCAGGATAAAGTATCTCATTTAAAATCACTAGATATTTAGAGGAAGACCCAATCAAAAATCTCTTCATTTTTAGCTTACTGATCTTTCTAACATTTTACATTCCAGGATGTCTAGAAAAATTGTTACTTATATCCAAAATGTAAATGCAGTGATTGCTGTGGTGGTGGTTGTGTCCTCACTTATGAAGGCTTCAAGTGTAGATCAGTGGTTCTTTTTTGAATCATGAATCTCATTGGGTATCCAGTGAAAGATATGACCTCCTCTGCATAAAAGTAAAGATATATGCGTAAAGATACAGAATTCTTTTTCATCTTTACCGTATATTAATGGACTCTTAGACTATTAGGAGTGATGGATCAGGTTAGGAAGTCTTTGTAGATAGCAAAAACATGAGTTGGTTCTAATTACATAAAATATTATGGGGAAATTTTAATTTTGATATTATTATTGCCTTGTTATTTTTATATAACTGCAGGGTACATTGAAGTAAAATATTTCAAAAACTATAATTTTTGAATTGGAGATTATTTAGTTCAATATCCCAAATTAAAAAAGCTGTGACATACTAAGAGTAAAAGACTTGAATTTCCCTGGCTAGTTAATAGCAGAGAAAAGACTATATTATGTTGTATGCATAAATTTATACACATATACTAAACTCAGAGCTGCTTTATGAGAAGAGCCAATTTAAAGGACAAATTTGACTTTTAAAGGATACATTTCAATACCATCTATTCTGATTTCTGCTTCAACATATTGTGACATTATGAAGTAAAAGGAGGAATTAAATTAAGAAATGCTTATCTTTGTGTTTATTAAATCAGAAAACATCATTAGCAAAAATATTCTTAATATGTCTATATTTTAAAAATATCACCTATTTCTAACTCGATTGTGTAAAAATACAGTATATTTACATTTACAAAAAATTTTGGAAGCAATTAATTTTCATGAAGCTTTAAATTCAAGAAATGTTAACATTATTTTCAAGGGAAAAGTATTTGAAAACGGAAATACTTTTTGAATTGTTAAATCGATATATTTGTTAACAATCAAGTGGTTGCAGTTTATAAACCAGATACAAACAAGCAGAATAAATAGGAAATAAATTAAGTGCTATTAGGAAGAATTTTAATATTGCAATATAATTGTAGCCATGTACCAGAAACTTCTGTAAAGGATCACCTGGAGGTGATGGGGCCCTGGCATTTGCCTGACAGTTGATCTGTGTCTCACACTCTGAGAAACCCAAATGCGGATCCTCAGTTCGTCCTGTTGAGGCATTGCTGCCTCCTCTGGAACCGCTATTGTTTTGGAACAAGGGTGTCACATCTGTGTGGGGCGACAAGATTCGTTCCCACTTCCACACTCATTCTGGACCCTTAGAACCTCTAGGAAAGGAAAACTGTTTTGACTTAAACTCCGTCCAGAACACTGGGTTTTGGAAGGGAGTTATTGCCAGGTGATTAATTCTCACTCCGGAGGTTGTCAGCTTGCTAGAGACGGCTGATGTCCGGTCGTGGTGTGCAGGGGATACTTCCTGCCTGCCTCAGCGACTCTTGTCGCTCTGGGCCCAGAGCTCGGCTTAGTACAGTGAACGACTCCTCTCCGCCCCTCCTGCCCGCCAGGGTTTTCAGGGTTCAGGTTTTCGGTGTTTAACTTTGAACACCATTCATTTCCAGATAACCTTGACCCAGCTGGCCAAAGGCATCAAATGATCAGGAGTGGGTTCCAACTCTGGGGCCTGCATGAAGAGCAAGCGCTGGCTCTGCACTTCCTAGAAGTTCTGCCAACTTTGCTCTTGTTGGTTTCCCGACCGGCTCTCTTCAACTCTCTCCTGAGAGCTGGAGAGAATAAAGACGCCTCTTAAACAGCAATGCTAAGGGACCGGTTTAATGCAAACAAGAGGCGTCAGAGTCCGCCACTGGTGCACTTGGGCACCAGGTCCCGACTTGGATCCATTCTGCGCTCACCCCTTGGGAATTTGGGACATGAGTAAGATGTGACACCCTGAGCACATCGCTGCTGCTAGAGGACATTGCACGGGGTCTATGCTTTATTTTGCTTTACTTTTTAACGTTTTTTACTCTCGTGTTCGGCTTGGAAACATGTTTTACTTGCCCACTTTCTCCCAACACATCCTCTTAGCTCTTTTTCTGCATCCCCTAACCCCCAAGATGAACACGCGTGCCGGCAGCTGTTCTGACTTGACTCCAGTGACCATAGCCCAGCTTCTCAGTCCACTACCCCTGACCCCCAGGGTCCCGGGGTCATACTAGTCCACTCGAGGGATGGGGGTCCCTCCATCTCGGGATACTACTTTTGGGACTTTTCCGCCTACCGCGGATGAAAGTCAGATAACAACCACTATCAGGGGCGCTACAGCAGCCAGAAGCCCGGGAAAGACTGGGCCAAGCCCCTTCCAGATCCTCTCGTTAGGTCTCAGAAAGACTTTTTTTAGGGTCCCTACTCTCTTTTCATCCGAGCTTTACATTTGACTTCGGCTATGAATTCCCAAAAGGAAGGCAGGCAATGGGGGAGGGACCATGGAGGAAAAAATAAGAACTAACAGGAGACACTCAGATTATATATTTATTTTATATAAAGAAATGATACATATGTAATTTTAGATTTTCTTCCGAATTAGAGTTCTGAGGCTATAGAAAACCTATTTTTAACACCCCCTTCTCTCATAACGGCCTTGATTGCTCAAATTGCTTCTAATTGGGTGGCACACATTACTGGAGACGAAGGACGAATGACAAGCAGCCTTCATTCTTTTGCAGATTTAGATAATGTCTCTGGATGAATATCTTTTCTGATCAGGAAGAACAGGAAAACTCTTAAACTGCCTGCAGTTTTCATAAGGGGTTTGTGCAATAGGGGGAAAATGTCCTGACCATCACACAAGCATGCAAATTGATGGCATTTTACAGAAAGCATCGCATAATAATCTAGTGCCACCGTTTTTCCTTCCGGATCTGTCACGGTACAAAGAGTAAACACACTTTTTTTTTTCTTTCTTTTCTTTTTCTTTTTCTTTTTCTTTTTTTTTTTAACTCACTTAACCTTCCTTCCATCTCCTAGTTAGGATCTGTAAAAGTTTTCAGTAAACCTCTTTAAAACATATACGTTATCCATATCCCGTTTCCCCTTGTCCAAGATTTGGTCGGCCCTTAGTGCCCTTGGTGCCGCGTGCCAGCCCCGACAGCCGCTAGCAAGGTCATTATTACCTCGCAGACAGGCGCGTTTCAGAGTCAGCGACTGGCGGATACCCAGGGTCTCCGGGCTATTCGACCACAGAGAGGTGTAACCCCAACTTGAGATTGCTGAAGGCAAGCTTCCAAGGTGAGGGCTGGGTTTCCTCAGGTGCTTTCCGGCCGATCCCGGGTGGGGCACCTCAGAGGCTAGCACTCATCTAAAGCTGGAAGAAGCTGGAATATTATGGACACCTGAACAAATCCGAGACACACATGATGTCTCGCTAAACTGCAGTTTCATTTTTTCCACTACTCAGAAACAAACAAACAAACACAAAAATAAAGTCATTGTTCTAGGCCAGAGGAAATGTGCCAAGAGGAAGTCACCCTTTCTGTTTCAACTTCAAAGGCAATGAATTTTTCTTGCAATTCTTATATTTTAGAAAAGAAAACCTAGAATGGCAGGGGGAAGCCCCTCCAGGCCACTTTAAATTTCGTCACAGTAGAGTCCTGGGCGAAGAGTGAAGATCCTGGGGTAAGGGTATTTGCGGGTCTTTTGAATGGAAGCCCACCCAGGGCACCTGCCTGCAGAGTAGGGCGTTGGCACCGCCCGGGGAGGTAGCCCGCCGCCTGCGCCTTTCCACCATGCCCAGGCACAACTTTCCTTTTCTCTTTGTGCATCAAAGTAAGAATGCCCTAATTTCTGAGAAATCTAACTCTTCTGCTGCATCAAAGGCCCATTGCCTCTATAGTTTCACATTTTACATTGGCCCAGAAAATGAGGTTATCAGTCTCATAAGAAAAGATTGAGCAGTGAGAAATGCTCAAAGATGGAATTCCAAATTGGCCCCTGCAGTAAGAGTGTGCCGCACCCCGGCCTTGACTGGGTCGCCAAATACTGTCGAAACTTTCTGGCTGCCTTTAGAAGGTCCCCTCTACTAGTCACTTGACGGGCAGGAGGTGCAACGCGGAGGGAAACATCACGGATTGGGGGTACTGGCAACTTTTAAAGGGTCTGGAAAATCCCTCCGATTTAGGGGATGCTTTTCCGCGGCAGTTTAAAAACTGGAAGGCAACATAAAAGCTTCTACTTTAGAAATGTAGCCCTGGTGATCCAATCCCGTTCTTTTGGCTGGCAAAGACGCAATTGCCTGAAAACGAAATTGGCATTCGAATAGGGTCAGGTAAAGCCCAGAGTCCCTGTACTCATTTTGGACTCAAGAAAAGGCTCTTCCCGTCCCTACCTCTTTTAGAAAGAGAAAGGAAAAGGAGGAGAAAGTAGGAAGTGGGGAGAGCCGAGAGTGCAAGAAAGAAAGAAAGAGAAGAGGGGGATATTTAGCAAGTTAAAAGGTTAAATGTTTGAACAGATTTGTAAATATATAGACAACCCTCGTTATTTGGGATGTGTAATAATGCCTTTTTGTGGCGCTGTCTGGCTGTGAGGCTGCAGAGGACCGCTCTCCGGCACTTTCTGCACTAGGGAATGAACTGTAAGCTCATGGACTCGAAAAGCAAAAACAGGGCTACCCTCCTTTGGAGGAAAGGGGATTCTCCCTCTATTCGGTCATTGAAAAATAAAAAGAAAAGAAGAAAAAAGAAAGTAAAAGGAAAGCAGGAGCAATGAGAAGATTTTATTTTTCTTAGGTATGATTTTTTCAGGGAGCAACCCAGAAAGCTATCTTCAGGCTGAAACATTTTCAAAGTATTGTTTAAGCGGATGACATTCTCCAGCACTCAGTTATCCATTGTGCATCTATTATTTCTTTGAACTCAACTCTCTTGTCTAACAAGGGGGTGTGTGTATGCCTGTTGTGTATGTGTGTGTGTTTAGAAAACCTCGGTTCTCCAGTGGTGCTTCCGTGGCTGAATAGGGTGGTTTTCTTTCGTTTTTCTCACATTGATGTTTTCTGGACAACTGTACTGAGTGCTGTTGATGGCATCGGTGCTCTGCCCGTGCCCGTGGGCGGAGGACATAGGCTGTGGGTGTGTCCCGCCCGCAGGCGCGCGTGCGTGCGTGTGCGTGTTTGTGTGTGTGTGTATACACGCATTCTCTGGTGTGCATCAAATGGAGCCTTTTTCTTTTCTTGCCCGTGTCTGCGTCCTGCGTATATTAGTATTATGCAAATAGAGTCATTTCGCTTGAGTATTTTTTTTGGAGGGGGAAGGCATGAACCATTTTAATTCTTGTCTAGTATTTTCTCGACAGTCTTTCCACTGAGTGTGAATTCATTTGGATGTCTTTTCTGAGGTTCGTGTGTGTGTGTGTGTGTGTGTGTGAAGGGGGAGACTGCGTGACTGTCAGTGGGTGTGTGCCTTGGTGTGTGGGAGAGCGTGCACAGTCTGTGAGGACCTTGTGAGCGATATGTGTTCTCTCCAGGTGTTCTGTTTGTCTCTGCCTCCCGTGCTTTGCGTTCTCGGAGGTGATTATGTGTACATTTACATATATGTGCCTATTCTCCTGCATTCATGTATTGTCTTTCTCCACAATCCACACATTTCATATATATTCTCTTATCTTTTGGCAAAGTGTCTTTTTATTCCTCGAAGAATATTTATTGATGTGATAATCTGAAATGAAAAGTGGTCTCCCATGAAGGAGATGGAAGAAAAAGGAGTGTTCATCTTTCTTAATAGACGGGGCAGAGCCAGTTGACTGGATCACAGGGTTTCTCTGCACTTTCTGCGTGTGTGTCTGTGTATGGGGGGTGCGGGTGGGGGTGGAGGCGGGGGCGGGGGAGGAGGGAAAAGGAGCCTTTAACCAGAACAAAGATAGGCCATCGCGCCCCCTTGCGGACAGGCTGCATACCGCGCGGACCAGGCCCGCCCAGGCTTTCTTTAGTCGAATGAATCTTGTAATTTCCTCCGTTAAACCATTCAGGAGTCGTCTCTCAGACCCAGCCCCCGGCCATCAACCAATCACTAGGCGCCATGCAAATCACCTCTTCCGTTCTCTAAACCCGCGTCAGCCGCAGCGGTTGCTCTGGCCGCCCCGCCCCAGCCTCATTTCCTCTCCTCCCCTACCCTTCCCTCCTTCGTCCCCGCCCGAGCAGCTGCCGGGAAAGAGGGCAGTGCTGGGTGCCTCATGCATATGCAGACAGATCCTCCTCCTCCCTCCACCTCCTGCCCCCTCCTGCAGCCTCCTCCCTTCCCCGCACCGCCGCCGCCTCCTCCCGTTTCCCCTGCCGCGCCCGCGCTCCTGGACCTGCAGTTCTCCGAGCTCTGGTCCCGAGCAGCTGTTTCCCAGAAGAAGGCCTACGTGCGCTCTTGGAGCAGACGAGGGAAAGGGAGGAAGGCTCTACCCTTAAAATCCTCTCGAAGGTCAAGTTTGAGGCTTGCCGAACGGAGGAGAAAAGTGTCGAAAAATGCCGCTACAGGGTTTGCGGGAAGGTTCTGCACGGAGACTGAATTGGAAATGCCTTTCTCCCCCTAAACACCAGATTAATTTCTCTGAAACACACAGTGTATTGGTCACGTCCAAAGGATGATGATAGATGGTGTTGTAAGCCCAGAGTACAGTGTGCATTTGTCTTGTATATCAAGGCTACAATGAAACCACGAAGAACTGGAGAGGAGATCACCCAGCGTTAGATCTGCTTAATAGGAGCGGGGAGAGCGAGTGAGGAATGGAGATGGGGGGCGGGGCGAGCGGTGGCCCAAGACCTGCTGCAGGTGGGCTGTTCCCTGTCGGCTCCTGGACTAGGACGTGTAAGCCGACTAAGAGCGCAAACGGGGACCCATGAAAAGAAAAGAAAAAAATTCCTCGAGAAAAAACAAGACCCGGGAATAGTTTGTTACTGTTATTTACATCCAGACTCTGGTTTCCCGGCCCTTTACAGCTGCTGGTGAAGAGTATTCAAGCTTTAAATACTGCGCTGAACTGACCTTGAGGCACATTGAGAGGAAAAATCACTGGAGAAAATCGCAGTTTGTGTAGTGCTTTGAGATCCTCTAACGCGAAAGCAAGAAAATTGTGAAGTGACCTTGTTTCATAGATTTCTTTACGTCCACACTGGAATACTAAAGGACTTTTCAGTGAGAATTGAGTCAGTTCCCCCTTAAATCTTACACCGTGGAGAAGTGAGTAGAGAGTCCAAAATTTAAAATAACATTTTGTCAGCTTTTATTCTTTCAACACATTTTTATGGAGTGGTGCTTATTTTGTGCCAGGTACACAGCATCTTTTTCCTTGAGAAACACATTTCGCAGGCAGTGATTTGCAGGTGTACCGGAAATTAGGGAAAGGGATAGGAATTCTGGATGCTTTTTGCTCTGGAATTGCTCATCGTGTTGCAAGAAGAAGAAGAGATATAATAACAGATAAATGTGGCACAGTGTAACTTGGAGCATAGAAACAGCTTAAATATCTGTCAAAAGTGCAGTGAATTAATGTATTGGCATATTCCTACAGTGAAATACTCTTTAAGAATGGACTATCTTAAAAGCAATGTTGGATGAAAAAAAGAAAATTGCAAAAAATACATGTGATTTTGGCCGGGCGCGGTGGCTCACGCCTGTCATCCCAACACTTTGGGACATCGAGGAGGGTGGATCACGAGGTCAGGAATTCGAGACCAGCTTGGCCAAGACCGTGAAACCCCGTCTCTACTAAAAATACACAAATTAGCCAGGCGCGGTGGCAGAGGCCTATAATCCCAAGTACTTGGGAGGCTGAGGCAGGAGAACCGCTTGAACCCTGGAGGCAGAGGTTGCAGTGAGCCGAGATCGCTGCATTCTAGCCTGGGCTACAGAGCAAGACTCTGTCTCAAAAAAATGTGACATTGATGTAATATTAATAACTATTAACATAAAATTATCCTCCCCGTAACAAAATTTGTTGGTACAAAACTATGTAATAAAAATATAAAAGCATGTTGGGGAAGAATGCGTGCCAACTCCAGCATGGAGGAGACCCCTAGAAGAGAAGGATATTGGCTATATGAGTAATGTTTATTTTCTTAAAAAGAAATCTTAGAAAGAAGCGGGAACATAGAGAGTTATGGGGAGGCTTTATAGAAGAGTTGACATTGAAGCTAAATTCTTGAAAGTGATAAGCAGGAGTTTAGTAGGAATATTTGAAAGACAATTCTTGAATACATGAGAATGAGAAATAAACTATGTGAAGTGTTTACACTTTTGATATTTAGTTTAAATACAGCAAAATTCACTTTTTCAGGGATATAAATTCTTTGAGTTTTACCAATGTGTAATGTAATCACAACCACAAGCAAGAAACAGAATTCCATCATCCCCCAAAACTTCTTTGTGCTGCTCTTTGTAGTCAATCCCTCCCTATATCCTGTAACCCTGGAAACCAGTGATCTCTTTTCCATTCCTGTAGTTTTGTCTTTTACAGAATGTCATATAAATAGAATCATACAGCATGTAGCTTTCTTCTGTCTGGCTTCATTTTACTAGCATTAATGAATTTGATCTTCATCTGTATTGTTGAGTGTATCAATAGTTTGCTCTTTTTGATTGCTGAGTAGTATTTCATTGCATGAATGTACCACAGATGGTTTATCCTCTTAATGGTTGTTGAAGGCCATTTGAGTTGTTTCTGATGTACAGTTTCTTGATTCCAGGGACTGGGTTCATTGTTGTCATGTATAATGGGGATCTTCTGGGAATGGCTATTGTATTACATGTAATTAGTGTGTACAGTTATTTCCCCTGAGAAGCTAATATATAATCTGGTGTTACTGTGTAGAGCTAGGTAAAAACCTACCCAGCCAACTATATAAAAAAACACACATGTTGACAGTCTTTCAGAAGTTGCCCTTCAGCTTACTTACTGTAGTGAGTTCAATAGAAGAGACTCACTAAAGATGCCGGTTGATGATCAGCATGTGTGAACTTACATATATGTAGTGGAGGATTTAAATTTCTTATTCTTTGAGCACCTATGGATTTCCTAGTGTGGAATTATTCCTTGTTTCTAAATATTTCCTAAATTCTTCTTGAAAGATTGACCTTTGTTTTCTGAGGTCTGAGTGGATCTTTACTGGCAGGCAGCGTCCCCATACATTTGATACACGATGACAAATTCACATCCCCAGTGAAGGAGCTCTGAACACTTGTAAGGATTCACAGTAATTCCAGATTCTGGTCTGTACTGTCAACACTCAAGTGTTTAATTTCCTCTTGTTTGTTTCTCATCAGGACCCTGAAAAGCTGATAGCTGGGGTACATAGATTGGGTGCTGAGTTCAGGCACAGAGTAAGGAAGCCTGTGGGTACATAAGCACTTATTAATGTATCCCTTGAATTCCAAAGTCAAATATGAACTCTTTGTTTATATTTATAGCCTTATTTATTTATTTAAAAAATCTCTAGTTTCTCATGGCTATATGAAAGCTCTCTTTCGAAGGCAGCTATAAGAGTCAATAATGTGCAAGATGGTAAGAAGAAGTGTAAATAAACATTTACAGATTGACGACCTTTTGGGTGCGGTTCAGAGTCAAGAAGGACAATCCCAACTGTAAAGACTGATGGCAGTATTGGGATTGAAGGTGTGCTATTGTCTAATCCTAGTGCTCTTGCTAGAATAGGCTGTGTTTTGAACTTAAAATTGTATCCGGTTGCTGAATGTGAGACTGCATGTCATCCCTGGTTTTAGTTCTTACAATCAGCATCACCCTCTGGCAAATGACACTAGAAAAAAGTATTAACTAACAATTCCACTAAACAAATAGTAAAATAAACAATAGGAATTTCCTTTGAATGTATCCAATTTCCTTTGGATACATTCTTAAGTAAACATTATAAAGGTTATAAATCAAGGGATGTAAATGCCATATTTTGACTTTGTTAAGCTCTGTGCCACCTTGGAAAAAAGCCTACTTTATTTGTACCACAATTTTATCTCTTATAAAAGGGCAGAGGACTAAACATGTTGCTATTTATGATTTAAGATTCCCCCGGCAAGAAGCGCTTTATGAACCCTAGACTTTGCTGTGATAGACCTCTTTTATTAATCATGCCAAATGCAATGATCGAGGCATCCACCGTTTTCTCAATTAATTATAACACGCCTAAGCTTCATGTTTCCTGGTGCACTTTGAAGATTTTGAAAAAGTGGTCATTTCCTCAAAATAACCTAGTTTACAGCCCTTATTCATACAAGGTAATTTAGAGCATGCACTCATAACTTGTTTAGTAAGCATGTCCAAGCTAAGAAGTGTTGGCCCTGTGAAGCTCATCAGTCCAGTGACTTAACAGTAGTTCTTCCATTAATAGAAGATCACCAGCCGGGTGCGGTGGCTCACGCCTATAATCCCAGCACTTTGGGAAGCCAAGGTGGGCAGATCCCAAGGTCAGGAGATTGAGACCATCCTGGCTAACACGGTGAAACTCCATCTCTACTAAAAATACAAAAAAAAATTAGCTGGGCATGGTGGCAGGCACCTGCAGTCCCAGCTATTTGGGAGACTGAGGCAGGAGAATGGCCTGAACCCAGGAGGTAGAGGTTGCAGTGAGCCGAGATTGTGCCGCTGCACTCCAGCCTAGGCAACAGAGCAAGACTCTGTCTTAAAAACAAAAAACAAAAAACAAAACAAAACAACAAAAAACAAGCAAGCAAAGGTCGCCTTTGTGCTGCTTTGTGCTATAACTAAATTGGTGCTGACTTAGTACCAAGACTGTGATTTCTAATGAAAATCAAACTATTGATGGAAAAAGAAAAAACAGAAAAAACAAACAAAAAAAGAAGAGGCACTTTCCAAATGATCACCAGTTTCATAATCATGGATTAAGCCAGTGAAGCTTTTTCTCTTGCAGGCACTGTGTTTTAAAATGAGATTCTGTTTAAGAGTGTTACAGTAGCATAATATAAATCGGTGGCTATGGCTTTTTAAACTCTGGTTCTTTCTCCTGTAAAGCAGCATAAGTGAATGCCTTATCATAATGTCGGAATAATGACATCTTAAGGCCTGTGTGCTGCATTCACAAGCAAGGAGAGTCCCAGAACGAGGTTGACTCAGCAGTACCTGACCAGGCTGCTTAATGCACTCATGAATACCATTGCCCCTGGGAATTAAATATAGAGGTGCCTAGAGCTTGTGTAAAGTTCTCTGTGCCATTTGAAAAAGGTACTCAGAGAAAAGATGGGCTGATTTTTAATTTTCATGTTTTACTCATCGGTTTAAGTACATTTATGGTTTGCTTTGCAAAATGTCAACAGACATCCCAAGTGGTTAACATTTTTAAAATACTGAATATTCTGTATTTACTCTACTATCATTTTAAAAATGTGGTCATCAATGCCTACAGGTTCATCTGTTAAGACAATCCATTCAAATGATTATTAAAAAAATAAACTCCATAACATTTTTTGTTATTGTCCCCATTGTCTTGAATTCTCATTGATTAGAATTCCAGCAAGATAGAAGTAAAGGTTTCATTTTAGTTTTGGTGCATTTAAGAAGGACTCCAAGTGAAATTTCCATCTATAAGATGGCTAAAGGATACTCTGAGAAGGAATTATCTGTTACCTACTAGTATTACTGTTCATTATTATATTATACACACCATTATACATTTGTATATTATATACTCAATGATTGACAAAGCACTTTCATATAAATTATCTCACAACAATCTTATAAGACAGATTGTTAAAGGCAATTATTATCTTTATTTTACGTTGAAAGATACTGAGGTTCAGAAATATTTAAAATAGCTGTCATTTTAAGGAGTATACTTAATAAAAGTAGTATTCTAATAACTTTACATGTTTTAATTTGTTTGATCTACACAGCAGCTGCAGGAAGTGGATAGTGTTATCATCATCCTCATTTTATAGATTAAACCACAAAAGTACAGAGAAGTCAAGTAGCCTGTCCAAAGGTGCACAGTGGGTAAATGGTAGAGTCAGATGGTGATACACCCAGTCTAATTCTAAATGGAAGTGCCTACTCATCACATCTCTCTGCTTATCCAAGGTTCAGCAACTTGCCTCAGGAAATTTGTCCATTAAGTATTGAATCCTGAATTAGAGCACGGGTCTCCTGACTTCCAGCAAAAATGCTTTTCCATCATGCATTTTGTTGTGACTTCTCTCATTATCTTTTGTTTTATCTCATGTTATGTTTTACTACATTGTATACTTCTCATCCTCCTCTTAATGGAATGTGAGTTTCCTCAGTGTCAAAAAGAGAGGATGATTCTTTTTATATGTGGACTTTCCCCTTCATACCTGAAAATTCTCCTAACACAAGAGGTAGGCTTTTAAAATGTGTTAAGTTGAATCAACACCATAGAACTCTCTGAACACTTTAAGCCTAAAACTTACAATTGGGATTTTGGTGACATAAAAATAGTTGACAATGGGAATGGGACAGTAATTAAACTAAAAAAAGAAAGGAATGATGTAATAGGAAGGAGCAAGATAACAACAAAACAACAATGTTTATACAGCCCTTACTATGTGCTACACACTTTTCATGGATCAATATATTCAATCCTTACAACAATCTATTATTATCTCCATTTTGTGAATGGAAACATAGGCGCAGAGGTTATGTAATCAGTCCACAAATACATGTGTTTGTGGGCATATGTATGTAATACAGGGAGGAAAAAAAGTGATATATATTGCTTGGTTTCTCCACCTCCCAAGCCAAGAATTTCCTGTGGTTTTCTGGGTGTACGTATTTGTTTGACTTTTGTCAGGTAGTTTCTATTCTATATGCCCTATTCTACTGAATTTTCTTCCTCCAGTCTAGTCTCTGCATAACATCACAATTATTTTTCTAAAATACATATTTGATCCGGCTCCTCCTTGGTTTAGAATGTTTCTTGACTCCTGAGCACTTACAAGTTATGTGACCTGCTACACCATAGCCCTGTTTTACATTTTTATAATCATTTTTGCCTTTTCCCCCAGACCTTTTATTATGATTGTATTTAAACCCTCTTTCATCCCTGGGTGGACCGTGTACTTTAACTCTTTTGTGACTTTACCCAGGTTGTTCGCTCTACCTGGAATGTTGTTCTGCTCAATTTTACCTGGGGATTACACTCATCCTGCAGGATGAAATTCAAATGTATTTCTTTTTGGACTTTTTTATGATCCTGCAGATAGAATTAATATATAACCCTATTAATATATACATTTGACCCTTGCACAACATGGGTTTGAACTGCACAGGTCCACTTATATGTGGATTTTCTTCTGCCTCTGCCACCCCTGAGAGAGCAAGACCAATCCCTCCTCTTCCTTCTCCTCTTCAGCCTACTCAAGGTGAACACAATGAGGACAAAGACCTTTATTATGATCCATTTCCACTTAATAAATAGTATATTTTCTCTTCATTCTTAAGATTTTCTTTCTTTCTTTCTTTCTTTCTTTCTTTCTCTCTCTCTCTCTCTCTTTCTTTCTTTCTTTCTTTCTTTCTTTCTTTCTTTCTTTCTCTCTCTCTCTCTCTCTTTCTTTCTTTCTTTCTTTCTTTCTTTCTTTCTTTCTTTCTTTCTTTCTTTCTTTCTTTCTTTCTTTCTTT
>NW_012115488.1:6763224-6771118 GCF_000951035.1 Colobus angolensis palliatus | reverse complement strand
CTTTCTTTCTTTCTTCCTCTTCCTCCTCCTCCTCCTTCTTCTTCTTCTTTCTTTCCTTCCTTCCTTTCTTCCTTCCTTCCTTCCTTCTTTCTTTTCTCTCTTCTTCTTCTTCTTCTTCTTTTCTCTCTCTCTCTCTCTTTCTTTCTCTCTCTGTCTTTTGAGACAGGATCTTGCTCTGTCACTCAGACTGGAGTGCAGTAGCATGATCACAGTTCACTGCAGCCTCGAACTCGTGGCCTCAAGTGATCCTACTACCTCAGCCTCCTGAGTATCTAGAACTAAAATCATGTGTTGCCATGCCTGGCTATTTAAAAACTTTTTTTTTAGAGATGATGTCCTGTTACATCGCCCAGGCTGGTCTCAAACTCCTGTACTCAAGCAATCCTCCTGCCTCAGCCTTCCAAAGTGCTGCAATTACAGGCATGAGCCACCATGCCTTATGATTTTCTTAATAATCTTTTCTTTAATCTAGCTAACTTTATTGTAAGAATACAGTATACAATATATTTATCACACATAATATGTGTTAATTGACTTTATGTTATCGGTAAGATTTCCAGTTGACAGTAAGCTATTAGTTAAGTTTGGGGGAATTTAAAAGTTATATGTGAATTTTCAACTGCCTGGGAGGCTGGTGTCTCTAACCCTCACATTGTTTAAGAATCAATTGTACTTCAATTTAACAGCAGCAGCAGCAGCAGCAGCAGCTAACATCTAGCAAATGCTGAAATGCTACAGTTTGGTTATTGTTGATGAAGAAAATTAGATGCAGAGGCTCTATGTAACTTGCCCAAGATCACTTGGGTAGTAAGTTTTCAGACAGATCTGTCTGATCCCCAGCCCCCAAAACCCATAAATTTAACCACCTTGCTTTACTTCCTCCACTGATACCCCCAGTTTATTTACTCTTTCTCTTCAATAATATAAACTCTAGATAAAGAATTTTTTTCCCATTGAATCAGAACTGGCTTGAATCTCATCTTTTTGATAGGCATGAACTTCAATATCATACTCTCGAAGTACCTCTCTCCCCTCTTTTGTATTACTCAGAAGTTCTTCAGGTTTACAGAATCCCCAAGGGAAATCATTTGGCCAGTAATATGGTTTGGCTCTGTGTCCCTGCCCAAATCTCGTGTTGACTTGTAATTCCCAGTGTTAAAGGAGGGGTCAGATAGGAGGTGATAGAATCATGGGGGTGAACTTCCCCCTTGCTCTTCTTGTGATAGAATTCTCATGACATATGGTTGTTGTAAAGTGTGTGGCACCTTCCTCTTTGCTCTCTCTCTCCTGTTGCCATGTGAAGGTGTGCCTTCTGCCATAATTATAAGTTTCCTGAGACCTGCCCTGCCATGCCTCCTGTACAGCCTGTGGAACTGTAAGTCAATTAAACCTATAAAGTTTTTTTTATAAACTACCCAGTCTAAGGTAATTCTATATAGCAATGTGAGAATAAACTAATATAGAAAATTGGTATTAGAGAAGTAGTACATTCCTATAAAGATGCCTGAAAATGTGAAAGTGACTTTGGAACTGGGTAATGGTCAGAAGTTGGAATAATGTGGAGGGATCAGAAGAAGACAGAGAGATGAGGGAAAGTTTGGAAATATCTATAGACTTGTTGAATAGTTGTGACCAAAATGCTAATAGTGATACGGACAATGAAGTCCAGGCTGAAGTTATCTCAGATATGAGGAACTTACTGGGAACTGGAGTAAAGGTCACTCTTGTTACGCTTTAGCAAAGAGTCTGGCAGCATTGTGCACATGATCTAGAGATCTGTGGAACTGTGAACTTGAGATAAATGATTTAAGGTCTCTAGTAGAAGAAATTCCTAAGCAGCAAAGCATTCAAGAGGTAACCTGGCTGCTTCTAAAAACCTACACGCATCTGCATAAACAAAGAAATAACCTGAAACTAGAACTTATCTTTAAAAGGCAAGCAGAGCATAAATATTTGGAAAATTTGCAGCCCAACCATGCAGTGGAAAGGAAAAACTCATTTTCTGGGGAGAAACTCAAGTCTGCAGAAAGTTGCATAAGTAAAAAGGAGTTGAATGTTAATAGCCAAGATAGTGGGGAAAATGCTTCCAGGCCATTTCAGAGACCTTTGTAGCAGCCCCTCCCATCACAGACTTGGAGGCCTAGGAAGGAAAAATTGTATTTTTTTCCTGGTTTTGTGGGCCAGGCCCAAGGCCCCACTGCCCTGTGTAGCCTCAAGACATGGTGCCCTGCATTCCAGCCACTTCAGCTCCAACAATGGTTAAAAGGGCCAACATACAGCTTGAGTCATTGCCTCAGAGGTTGCAAGTCCCAAGCCTTGGGGTGGCTTCTACGTGGTACTGGGCCTGTGGGTGCACAGAAGAGAAGAGTTGAAGTTTGCAAGCCTCTGCCTATATTTCAGAGGATATATGGAAAGGCTTGGATGTCCAGGAAGAAGTCTGCAGCAGGTACTAAACCATCATAGGGAACCTCTACTAGGGCAATGTGAAGGGGAAATGTGGGGTTGGAGCCCCCACACAAAGTCCCCACTGGGGCACTGCCTAGTGGAGCTGTGAGAAGAGGGTCACCATCCTGCAGACCCCAGAATGATAGATCCACCAACAGCTTGCACTGTGTGCTTGGAAAAGCTGCAGGCACTCCATGCCAGCCTGTGAAAGTAGCTGCAGGGGCTTTACTCTGCAGATCCATAGGAGCAGAGCTTCCAAAGGCCTTAGAGGCCCACCCTTGCATCATTGTGGCCTGGATGTGAGACTTGTGATCAAAGGAGATGATTTTGGAGATTTAAGGCTTAATGACTGCCTTGCTGGATTTTAGACTCTCATGGGCTTGAAGCTCCTTTGTTTTGGCCAATTTCTCCTTTTCAGAATGTGAGGATTTACCCAATGTCTGTACCCCCAATGTATCTTGAAAATAACTAACTTGTTTTTTTATTTTGCAGGTTCATAGGCAGAAGGGACTTACATTGTCTCAGATGACACTTTGGACTTGGACTTTTGAGTTAATGCTGGAATGAGTTAAGACTTTGGGGGACTATTGGGAAGGCACGATTGTGTTTTGAAATGTGAGAAGGACATGAGACTTGTGAGGGACCATGGGTGGAATGAATGAGATGGTTTGTATCTGTGTCCTCAACCAAATCTCAGGCTGAATTGTAATCCCCAGTGTTGGAAGAGGTGCCTGGTAGGAGGTGATTGCATCATGGAGGTGAATTTCTCCCTTGCTGTTCTCATGATAAAGTTCTCACAAGATCTGGTTGTTATAAAGTGTGTGGCACCTTCCCCTTCCCTTTCTTTCCCCTGTTACAATGTTACAATGTGCTTGCTTCCCCTTCACCTTCCGCCATGATTGTAAGCTTCCTGAGGCCTCCCCAGTAATGTCTCTTGTAACAGTCTACTGAACTGTGTGCCAAGTAAACCCCTTTTCTTTATAAACTACCCAGTCTCAGGTACTTCCACATAGCAATGTGAGAATGAACTGATAGAGCCAGTCTTTTCCTAGAAGAATCCTGGTGCCTGGTATCTTCTAGGGCCTTGTGGCATTGCTTCCTTTTACCACATTGCACTGCACAGAGCTCTAGGCCAGGATGATCCCTTGAATAAGGGTGATTTCCTCATGATTCAGATGCTGGTGCCTATCCTTTTATTTCATATATCATCCAAAGACCCACCAAAGATACACCATGCTAGGGGGTATTCTCCATCTCAGAAGATTCCAACTCTGAAGGACAGAATAGAAAACTTCATGCCATCTTCTTGCTGCAGTGGCAATAATAAAGCACCACCCAAGTCTTCAGCAGGTCATTCTGTTAAGCAGTTAAGTCTTCAGTGGTACACCCCATTTGTAAAACAAAAATGCAAAAACTTAATTATATGCACAAATGAAAGTTTCTCCTTTCATAGGAGTCACTTGTTATATTATAATTATGCTGCCATTGTTCAAGCATTTTTTGAATTCTTCTTCAGATTTTTTAGAGCCTACAGTCCTATCTTTTTGTTACTTTTAAAAGGAGCAAATATTTATACTTGAAAATGGATTTTATTTTGGAAAGAGCCCAATATTATTTGGTTTAGTCTTTTGAATAAAATCAGCATGAAAAACTGTTTTTGGTAGAAAAGGAGGTGAAACTATAAAGTAACGACACATTTTTTGAGTCTTACTGAGGCCAAAAGGGGATTTCCAAATACAGTGCCAGCAATGGAGTATGAGGGTAATAAGTATATAGCTCCCTAATGTGACAACACTAAGAGTGAGAAATTTGAATACAAAGATTCTAGTGTATTTGTGGCCAACCTAGTCGAATTACATCTATGAAGGCACAGCTTGCACATTTTGTTCAAAATTCTTGTTAAGACCATCTAGCTGTAGACCGATGCATCTCTAATTTATTGTGAACGCGAATCCCCTGAGTTGTCATTAAAATCAGATTTGCTTCAAGATTTGAATGTCCTGGGTCCTGAGAATCCGCATTTCTTACCACTCCCAGGTTAATTTGCAGATGGATATTGCTACCCATGCTAAGTCACACTTGGGTTGGTTTGTTCCTTAGTAAAATATTTGTTTGTGCTCATGTACATATGAACTTTGCCTTGCAACAGAGAATTTTTTGTGTACTTTATCGATAAAGAAGCAGCAACGACTTGTGCCATTTTCCTTACATTGGATGTTTTCTTTGTTCAGAATGTAACAGAAATTTCCATAGAAGTATGAAAAAGTAGTTTAAATCTTCAACTGAACTAATTATTACATAGCAGATATTATCACATGAGAAAAAGCAAAGTACACTTTGATATATTTAAAGCTGCTATTTCCGATTTGACAGTTTTTGAAACTGATGTGACAAAAGTGCTCTTGCTAACTGGCTAAAAACAAAATCTTTATTTCACAGCTAAAACGTAAATAGCTAAGATGTAATCGGAGGACTAAATTTCACAGCTACAAAAACACAGCTGTGAAATATAACTTTAGAGTTTAATAAAGGCAAATAGTTTTGCATGCTAATAATGGATATTAGAAATAAAGATGAGAATGATTTTGTTAGAATTTTTTAGTGTTTACATATCTTCACTAATGTTGCCTGTTTAATTGAGAATATTCTCAAGTTTCCTGCCATAAATGTGTTTATTGGATGCTTACTAGGTGTATCCTGCTAGGAATTAGTGATACAGAAATGAATGTGATACTATATCTTTAAAAAGTTTTAAAAATTTCATAATATGTTCTGATTTTTGAGTTAATTCTTATATTTATAGAACTAGTGCACGTGAATTTGAAAAAAATACTAGAAAATACAGAAAAAGGTTAAAAAGTAAAATATACATTATTAAAAAATCACATCACTGCTAACAATTTTATGTTATATTTTAAGTTTTCATTGACCTAGTTCTAAATATTATTACTTCTGGCATTTTGGTGCACTTTTAAAAACACTGTGGCCACAACTCTCGCTGGACAGTGTCAAAATATATTCAAGTAAAATTTTTATACCTGTACTGGCCTCAGCTGAAGTTTTGAAACCCACAATAACTTTGTGTATGGTGCGTGTGTAGATGCATATATACATCTTTAGGGTGAGGAATCGGATTTTCTAGGGAATCATCCCTTTCCTAATATTTGAAGGTTATTTTAGGTTGCAGTAAGGAACTGTAGAAGTAGCTGGGGATTCCATTTAATTTTAGATATGCATAGACCAGAGACCCTTTACGATATACCTGAGTAATATCACCAGAATTGCTAACATACATATGTGTTCTGCTTCCTCAGTTTTGCGATAAAGTTTCTGAATTTTGATAATGTTGAATTGGGCGTCAGTGTATCTGCTTCTTTACTAAAATCTGTTGCACATTTTTCTCATCTGTAAAATAAGGTACATAAACTACATGTTTTCAGAGCTTTCTTGAAGTTTTGGAATTCTGCTTATTAAAATTCTTGTTTTGCAAGTAAATGGATCTATACTGGTAGGCACCTTCCTATATCTTTGATAATAACCTTTAAATCAATGCCAACCTAAGGTGTCTTTTAAAATCTCAAATCTACAGTAATAATTTAGGACAGGGTCTGGGAAACTACTGCCTACAGGCCAAATATGGCCCATTTCCCGTTTTTGTAAATAAAGTGTTATTGAAACACAGCCACATCTATTCACTTAGGTATTGTTTATGACATATTTCAAGGTACAGTGGCAAGGTTGTGTATTGTGACAACCCAATGGCAGGGTTGGGTATTGTGACATAGTCTCTTGTGACAGAGACTATATTTACTATCTGAACCATCACAGGAAAAACTTGTTAACCCTTTATCTAGATTAATAACTTTCTGGATTGATAAACACGTTTTTCTTCAGATACTTATAGTGACCATGAATAAGTATGATATTATAGTTATCATGATAACAAGAAGTATGGATATGGAAAATACGTTTGGGTCATTTGAAGCAGCTCTTGTTTTTTTAATTTAGGGTTATTCCTAAATAGAATTTATTCGGACTTGATTTCTAGAGGCCAGCTGAATCTGCATCAGGTAAATGTCACAACTGATGTCATGAGAGAAACTAGAGTGTTGGGGAGATACTCTTTGAGCCTGGCTAGATTCATCTTGACTGGCTCAGGCAGGATTATTTTCAGTTAAAGTAGCTACCTTTTGTAATAACGACCAGGCCAATAAAGCCATGGGTTTTAAATATCTTAAGATTAGAGGTATTATTTCACAAAGAATAAGTATCAAAGTCATGTTTATAGTTGATATACACAGTCCTCATGAAGATTAGGCAGTGCCTTGCTCAGGAGACCAGTCCCTGGGGTCTTTGAAAGAAAATGAATCCTCTCTGTGACAAGAGGTGTAAATCATCAAGTATTTAGGAGGGAAGTGAGTTGCAGCATTACTGGTGAAGATGTTCTAGTTGACCCATAATTACCTACCCTTTCCAAGACCACTGACTCAGAGGAAGGCTAGTAGAGACAGACCTCTCTGAATTCTCAATGAAGTCTGAGGTGTCAGAATTTGCAAAATGAATTAGACCAGGCTGGGGACTCCAAAGACAGTTTTCTTTGTTTTCTCAGAGGAAGAGAGGCATGTGCTATGTGGAGAGGGACTAAAGAGAAGACAAATAAAGGAAATCCAAAGATAATTGGGTGAGAGTAAGGGAGGGAGAGGGAATTTCCTGATACCCTCTGTATTAGCCCATTCTTGCATTGCCATAAATAAGTACCTGAGACTAGGTAATTTAAAAAGAAAAGAAGTTTAATTGGCTTATGGTCCTGCAGACTGTACAGAAAGCACAGCAGCTTCTGCTCAGCTTCTAAGGAGGTCTCAGGAAACTTACAATTATGGCAAAAGGCAAAGGGGGAGCCAGCACTTCACTTGGCCAGGAGTAGGTGGAAGATAGAGAGGTAGGGAGATACCACAGACTTTTAAACCACGAGATCTCATAAGAACTCTATCACAAGAACAGCACTAAAGAAATGGTGCTAAACTATTCATGAAAGATCCACTCCCGTGATATGACCACCTCCTATCAGGCCATACCTCCAACACTGGGGATTACAATTCAGTATGAGATTGGGGCAAGAACACAGATCCAAACCATATCACCCTCCCTAGGCCTAAATAGGGAAATCTTGCCCTTCTAGGTACTACCAAAGGTTGGTAAGTGGACTTTAATGACCTCTAAGTTTTAGACACTGCATTATTCCTTGAACCTTTGGTAAAAGTATGCTAAAGTATCTGTCAGAGATCAGTTCGTGTCATTCTGATGAAAGGGTTCTGGAATGATTGTCAGTGTTAGAGAAACATTTTTATTCTGTTGTTTTTTTCTAATTCTGTGGAGAAAGTCAATGGTAGCTTGATGGGGATAGCATCGAATCTATAAATTACTTTGGGCAGTATGGCCATTTTCATGA
>NW_012115488.1:6760613-6762901 GCF_000951035.1 Colobus angolensis palliatus | reverse complement strand
TCATGAAGTCTTTGCCCATGTCTATATCCTGAACGGTATTGCCTAGGTTTTCTTCTAGGGTTTTATGGTTTTAGGTATAATATTTAAGTGTTTAATCCATCTTGAGTTAATTTTTGTATTAGGTGTAAGGAAGGGGTCTAGTTTCAGTTTTCTGCATATGGCTAGCCAGTTTTCCTGATATTATTTATTAAAAAGGGAATCCTTTCCCCAGTGCTTGTTTTTGTCAGGTTTGTCAAAGATCAGATGGTTGTAGATGTGTAGCGCTATTTCTGAGACCTCTGTTCTGTTCCATTGGTCTATATATCTATTTTGGCACCAGTAGCATACTGTTTTGGTTACTGTAGCCTTATAGTATAGTTTGAAGTCAGGTAGCATGATGCCTCTAGCTTTGTTCTTTTTGCTTGAGATTGTCTTGGCTATACAGGCTTTTTGGGTTCCATACAAAATGTATAGTAGTTTTTTTCTAATTCTGTGGAGAAAGTCAATGGTAGCTTGATGGGGATAGCATCGAATCTATAAATTACTTTGGGCAGTATGGCCATTTTCATGATATTGATTCTTCCTATTCATGAGCATGGAATGTTCTTCCATTTGTTTGTGTCCTCTTTTATTTTATTGAGCAGTGGTTTGTAGTTCTCCTTGAAGAGGTCCTTCACATCCCTTGTAAGTTGTATTGCTATGTATTTTATTTTCTTTGTAGCAATTGTGAATGGGAGTTCACTCATGATTTGGCTCTCTGTTTGTTATTGGTGTGTAGGAATGCTTGTGATTTTTGCACATTGATTTTGTATTCTGAGATTTTGCTGAAATTGCTTATCAGCTTGAGGAGATTTTGGGCTGAGATGATGGGGTTCTCTAAATGTACAATAATGTTATCTGCAAACAAAAAATTTGACTTCCTCTCTCCCTATTTGAATGCCCTTTATTTCTTCCTCTTACTTGATTTCCCTGGCCAGAACTTCCAATACTATGATGAAAGGGACTGGTGAGAGAGGGCATCCTTGTCTTGTGCTGGTTTTCAAAAGGAATGTTTCCAGTTTTTGCCCATTCAGCATGATATTGGCTGAGGGTCTGTCATAATTAGCTCTTATTATTTTGAGATACATTCCATCAATACCTAGTTTATTGGGAGTTTTTAGCATGAAGGAATGTTGAATTTTATCTATTGAGATAATCATGTGGTTTTTATCTTTGGTTCTGTTTATATGATGGATTACATTTATTGATTTGCATATGTTGAACCAGTCTTGCATCCCAGGGATGAAGTTTCTTAATGTGCTGCTGGATTCGGTTTGTCAGTATTTTACTGAGGATTTTTGCATCGATGTTCATCAGGAATATTGGCCTGAAATTTCCTTTTTTTCTTGTGTCTCTGTCAGGTTTTGGTATCAGGATGATGCTGGTTTCAAAAAATGAGCTTGGGAGCAGTCCCTATTTTTCTATTGTTTGGAATAGTTTCAGAATGAATGGTACTAGCTCCCCTTTGTACCTCTGGTAGAATTCAGCTGTAAATCCGTCCAGTCCTGGGCTGTTTTTGGTTGGTAGGCTATTAATTACTGCCTCAATTTCAGAATTTGTCATTGGTGTATTCAGGGATTTGACTTCTTCCTGGCTTAGTTTTGGGAGTGTGTATGTGTCTAGGAATTTATCAATTTCTTCTAGATTTTCTAGTTTATTTTCATGGAGGTGTTTATAGTATTCTCTGATGGTAGTTTGTATTTCTGTGGGATCGGTGGTGATATCACCTTTATCATTTTTAATTTTGTCTATTTGATTCTTCTCTCTTTTCTTCTATTAGTCTGCTTAGCATTCTACCTATTTTGTTAATCTTTTCAGAAAACCACCTCCTGGATTCATTGATTTTTTGAAGGGTTTTTTGTGTCTCTATCTCCTTCAGTTCTGCTCTCATCTTAGTTATTTCTTGTCTTCTGCTAGCTTTTGAATTTGTTTGCTCTTGCTTCTCTAGTTCTTTTAATTGTGATGTTAGGGTGTCCATTTTAGATCTTTCCCGCTTTCTCCTGTGGGCATTTAGTGCTATAAATTTCCCTCTAAACACTGTTTTAGCTGTGTCCCTGAGATTCTGGTACATTGTGTCTTTGTTCTCATAGGTTTCAAAGAACTTATTTATTTCTGCCTTAATTTCATTGTTTACCCAGTAGTCATTCAGGAGCAGGTTGTTCAGCTTCCATGTAGTTGTGCAGTTTTGAGTGAATTTCTTAGTCTTAAGTTCTAATTTGATTGCACTGTGTTCTGAGAGACTGCTTGTCGTGATTTCCAATTTTTTTTTT
>NW_012115488.1:6754771-6760458 GCF_000951035.1 Colobus angolensis palliatus | reverse complement strand
AAGTCCTGAATATCCTTGTTAATTTTCTGTCTTGTTGATCTGTCTAATGTTGACAGTGGGGTGTTAAAGTCTCCTACTATTATTATGTGGGTGTCTAAGTCTCTTTGTAGGTCTCTAAGAACTTGATTTATGAATCTGGGTGCTTTTTTATTGGGCGCATATATATTTAGGATAGTTAGCTCTTCTTGTGACATTGATCGCTTTACCACTATGTAATGGTCTTCTTTGGCTTTTTTGATCTTTGTTGATTTAAAGTCTGTTCTATCAGCGATTAGGATTGCAACCTCTGCCTTCTTTTGCTTTCCATTTGTTTGGTAAATATTCTCCATATATTTATTTTAAGCCTATGTGTGTCTTTGCACATGAGACGGATCTCCTGAATGCAGCACACTGATGGGTCTTGACTCTATCCAATTTGCCAGTCTGTGCCTTTTAATTGGGGCATTTAGCCTATTTATATTTAAGGTTAATATTGTTATGTGTGAATTTGATCCTGCCATTAGGATGCTAGCTGGTTATTTTACCCATTAGTGGATGCAGTTTCTTCATAGTTTCGATGGTATAAAATTTGGTATTTTTTTTCAGTGGCTGGTACTAGTTTTTCCTTTCCGTATCTTGTGCTTCCTTCAGGAGCTCTTGTAAGGCAGGCCTGGTGGTGACAAAAACTCTCAGTCTGGTAGTGACAAAAGCTCTTAGCATTTGGTTGTCTGTAAAGCATTTTATTTCTCCTTCACTTACGAAGCTTAGTTTGGCTGAATATGAAATTGTGGATTGAAAATTATTTTCTTTAAGAATGTTGAATATTGGCCCCCACCTCTTCTGGCTTGTAGGGTTTCTTTAGAGAGATCTGCTGTTAGCCTGATGGGCTTCCCTTTGTGGGTAACCCGACCTTTCTCTCTGGCTGCCCTTAACATTTTTTCCTGCATTTCAAACTTGGTGAATCTGACAATTATGTCTTGGGATTACTCTTCCTGATGTGTATCTTTGTGGTATTCTCTGTATTTCCTGAATTTGAATGTTGGCCTGCCTTGCTAGGTTGGGGAAGTTGTCCTGGGTAATATCCTGAAAAGTGTTTTCCAACTTGGTTCCATTCTCCTTGTCACTGTCAAGTACACCAATCAAATGTAGGTTTAGTCTTTTTACATAGTCCCATATTTCTTGGAGGCTTTGTTTGTTCCTTTTCATTCTTTTTTTCTATAATCTTATCTTCATGCTTTATTTCATCAAGTTGGTCTTCGATATCTGATATTTTTTCTTCTGCTTGATCAATTCGGCTGTTGATACTTGTGTATGCTTCATCAGGTTCTCATGCTGTGTTTCTCAGCTCCATCAGGTAATTTATATTCTTCTCTAAATTGGTTATTCTAGTTAGCAATTCCTCTAACCTTTTTTCCAGGTTCTTAGCTTCCTTCCATTGGGTTAGAACATGTTCCTTTAGCTTGGAGGAGTTTGCTATTACCCACCTTCTGAAACCTACTTCTGTCAATTTGTCAAACTCATTCTCCATCCGGTTTTGTTCTCTTGCTGGTGAAGAGTTGTGATCCTTTGGAGGAGAAGAGGCATTCTGGTTTTTGGAATTTTCAGCCTTTTTTTTGCTGTTTTTTCCTCATCTTCCTGGATTTATCTACTTTTGGTCTTTGATGCTGGTGACTTTTGGTTGGGGTTTTTGTGTGGACATCCTTTCTGTTGATGTTGATGCTATTCCTTTCTGCTTGTTAGTTTTCCTTCTAACAGTCAGGGCCTTCTTCTGCAGGTCTGATGGAGTTTGCTGGAAGTCCACTCCAGACCCTGTTTGCCTGGGTATCACCAGCAGAGGCTGCAGAATAGCAAAGATTGCTGCCTCTTCTTTCCTCTGGAAGCTTCCACCCTCCAGATGCCAGCTGGATGTCTGATGTGTGAGGTGTCTGTCGATCCCTGCTGGGCGGTGTCTCTCAGTCAGGAGGTCTGGGGGTCAGGGACCCACTTGAGTTGGTAGTCTGTCCCTTAGCAAAGCTCAAGCATTGTACTGGTAGATCCGCTGCTCTCTTCAGAGTTGGCAGGCAGGAACGTTTAAGTCTGCTGAGGTGGTGCCCACAGCTGCCCCTTCCTCCAGGTGCTCTGTCCCAGGGAGATGGGAGTTTCATCTATAAGTCCCTGACTGGGGCCGCTGCCTTTCTTTCAGAGATGCCCTGTCCTGAGAGGAGGAATTTAGAGAGGCAATCTGGCTACAGTGCCTTTACCGAGCTGTGGTGGGCTCTGCCCAGTTCAAATTTCTCGGTGGCTTTGTTTACACTATGAGGGGAAAATGGCCTACTCAAGCCTCAGTAATAGTGGATGCCCCTCCCCGCACCAAGCTGAAGCACCCAGGTCGACTTCAGACTGCTGTGCTGGCAGTGAGAATTTCAAGCCAGTGGATCTTAGTTTGCTGGGCTCTGTGGAGTGGGATCTGCTGAGTGAGACCACTTGGCTCCCTGGCTTCAGTTACCTTTCCAGGGCAGTGAAGGGTTCTGTCTTGCTTTCGTTCCAGGCACCACCGGGGTATGAAAAAAGATTCCTGTGGCTAGCTTAGTGTCTGCCCAAATGGCCACCCAGTTTTGTGCTTGAAAACGTGATCTAGTCTCCCGAGGGAATCGCCTGGTCTGTGGGTTGTGAAGACTGTGGGAAAAGTGTAGTATCTGGACCAGAATGCCCCCTTACTCACAGTACATTCCCTCATGGCTTTCCTCGGCTAGGGGAAGGAGTTCCCTGACTCCTTGCACTTCCTGGGTGAGGTGATGCCCCACCCTGCTTTGGCTTGCCCTCCATGGACTGCACCCAACCATTCCCAGTGAGATGAGCCGGGTACCTCAGTTGGAAATGCAGAAGTCACCCGCCTTCTGCGCTGATCTTGCTGAGAGCTGCAGACCGGAGCTGTTCCTTTTTGGCTATCTTGCCAACCATCTGTTTTTTTTAACTGTAGTTTTTTTTGTGTGGCTCACATATAGTGAAGAAATTTTCTTAAGTCTCTATCGGAATACTTAGGGTGACAGATCTTTCTTTTCAGGTATGAGAGGTAGTCTGGGAAACTGGCCAACATAGTGACATTTCCTGGGCATTTATGCTTCCCCCCCCCCCACAACAATGGGCAGAATGTTTATTATTGGGACTATTCTTGAAAATCTAAGAAATTTGGCAGTGATAATCACGGAGACTCAATTTTTCTGTCTGGTTCTCTTTGAATGTGTTGTATAGACAGAGCTTATTGTTAGCCCTATTTCATTTTTCAACCTTTTATATTTTTGGAGGATGACAGTCCTTGTTTATTGGCAAAAAGGTGGCATAAAAAGGGTGGTATACTCATGCATATGTGGGAATGATTTGAGGGTATTCTGAGGGGTCTGGACAAAGAGATGTTTCCCAACGTTTCCTTAAACTCTGTACCTTAAGGGATTCATTTCATATACTAAACACGTTTTTTTTTTCTGCATTATTCTCTCTTAACAACTTAGTGTGGATAATTTTAGTCTAATTTCTTTAGTTATATTTTGAGCAGATTCAACCAGTATAACAGACATTCAAGGTAGTCAGTCTAATGAAAGAGAAGCAAAAAGGAAAGAGAGAGGGATATTTGTTACATTATTTTACTGTATAAATACTTCAAATACCTGTATTAGAGGCTTCATGGGTTTTCCGTCTTCAGAAGAACATTAAAAATAGTACTAAAACCAATTTACAAAAGAGGCATGAGTTGGTCATGTGACTTTTTTTTTTTTCTTGCTATAAGGACTTTTTTACTGCAGTTAAAACAGAGGTTTTCTTCAATACTACAGATGAGGATCACATTTGGTATGAAATATCTATGGAGTATTCATCAGTAACTTGGAGGTGCTTAGTTACATTTTTCAATATTAACATAATGAATAGATTCACAGAATCCCTCTCTTTAATTATCTGACCTCTAAAATCTTTTGTTATTGTTTGTTTCCCTATTTTTTCTGTTTCCGTTTTCTGGTACACGTTTGAATGCTTGTTCTTATCTTTAAAAGTTGTAAAGTGGATTCATTCCAATCAGAAAATAAGACCACATTCATTAAGGATTACTTCAAAACATAGTATAAAGATGCTGCATTAAAAAAATGTTTTCTTGTATATATATATATTTTTATCCTAGTCTTGTGGCAAATATGCCAGGAAATTTTAGTTTTCTGCAAAGGGGTACATTTGGCTTGGCATCTTATTAATACTGGTTCCAATCAGAAGTCCGTAATTTCCCTGGATCAAAAAGCATAATTTTAAAAAACATGTTGAAATGTGTATTTAGTGTAAATGCACAACTTGCTGTAAACTATGGAGTATGTTTCTAGTGAGCCATATGATAACTAGGCTGTATTTTCCCTGTGGCCCTGTGAGCCCCTCTGGGGTAAGAATAGTGCTCTCTTCATCTTCCTATCTCTGGAGCCTAATACAATGTTTAACATACTTCAGGTGCCTACGACCTGACATGTTGAACTGATGACTTAGTGATGATGTAATAAGAGTAAATAGGCATGCTTAGATAGGTAAATATGTAATGGGTGAAAGCAAATACTCCATTACAACTTTGTGATTCCATATGATACAGTTTGGATTTGTGTTCCTGCCCAAATCTCATATTGAATTGTAATCCCCAGTGTTGGAGGAGGGACCTGGTGGGAGGTGATGGGATCATGGGAGTGTGTTTTCCCCTTGTTGTTCTCATGACAGTGGTGAGTTCTCAGGAGATATGGTTGTTTAAAAGTATGTGGCACCTCCCCCTTCTCTATCGTCCTCCTGCTCTGGCCACGTAAGATGTGTCTGCTTCTCCTTCTGCCATGATTGAAAGTTTCCTGAGGCCTCTCCAGCCATGCTTCCTGTACTGCCTGCAAAACTGTGAGTCAATTAAACCCCCTTTTAAAAATAAATTACCCAGTTTCAGGTATTTCTTTATAGTAATGCCAGAATGGACTAATATACTATATTGTGTATGTTGCATGAGAAAATAATAGAGATTTGAATATACTTGCTTAGAGAGGTTTACTATTAGACATTTTAGTCTTCAGTGACTCATTTATGGGGAACAATCTAAATGCTAGAGTGATATTTGGGGAAGATAGTTATCTGAAACAATGTAAATATCTGACTCCAATAGTATATCATATACTATCTGGTATCGTTAGTTTTCATATGTATATATGTGTCATACTTCCAACTAGGATTGTAAATTTGTTGAGGGTGGGCTCTTAGTAGCTTTCGTTGTAAATTTGTTGAGAGTGGGATCTTAGTAGCTTTCATTCCCACATATGATAGAGGTTCAAAAACATTTATCTAGTGTTAGTATTAGACTTCTGATTGGAACTCACTGAATGGTTTTGTATAAGACCTTCTGCATATTTCCTCAAATGTAAAATTGTGTGAATAAAGCCTTTTCTAGGCTCTTCATACAAAATTTATATTTTGCTTTGAGTCTCGTAAAATGATTTTGTAATGATAAAAATTGAAATAAGAATGAGTGTGTTTCACCAGTTAGAATGGCAATCATTAAAAAATCAGGAAACAACAGGTGCTGGAGAGGATGTGGAGAAATAGGAACACTTTTACACTGTTGGCGGGATTGTAAACTAGTTCAACCATTGTGGAAAACAGTATGGCGATTCCTCAAGGATCTAGAACTAGAAATACCATATGACCCAGCCATCCCATTACTGGGTATA
>NW_012115488.1:6699826-6754361 GCF_000951035.1 Colobus angolensis palliatus | reverse complement strand
GGGGGAGGAATGGCATTGGGAGTTATACCTGATGTAAATGACGTGTTGATGGGTGCTGACTAGTTGATGGGTGCAGCACACCAACATGGCACGTGTATACATATGTAACAAACCTGCATGTTGTGCACATGTACCCTAGAACTTGAAGTATAAAAAAAAAAAAGAATGAGTGTGTTGGCAGTTTTACAACTAAGTATTTTAGCATGTGCATTTGAAAGATTACAGAAGCTTCTGGTTTTTGGCTGACATTTGAATCCTGGTTGTGCTACCTCTTGTAACTTGGCAAGTAAGTGTAAGTTTTCAGAATCCTTGTTTGCTGTCTTATAAATGGTATTTGTAATTTTTTTTCCTTATAGTATTGTTGCGAGGTTAAATTTATAACATGCTTAATCTTAGGGGTGTGCCAAACATGGTAGATTCTCAGCGAACATGAGCTTCTTCCTCTATCTTGGTTTTCTGTTTAGTTGTCATGGCAATCTGACCAATTTTACAACTTCAGATAAAATAGGTCTTTCTTTAATCACCATTTTCCCATGAACTTCAGACCTGGAGTTCAAGTCATCTAGAAGGTGAGAGTTTCCGGCCACCTTCCAGAGATCCACATGTTTGTATCCTTACTTGCCTCTGAAACTTGACATGGCCCAACCAACTGCAATGTCTCAGCCCATCTTCACCTTTCAGAATTGTCTATTGGTTACTGCAATCATCATGCTGTAGCAATCAGTTCAAAGACTATGGTCTGAGTTTTACTCACTTTCTTTTCCTTGTGCATTTATTTTGTTGAAGTTGGGAGAACTGATTCAGTATATCAAAGTAGAAGACTAACTGTTTCCCTTACCTCCAAACAATGTCTACAGGATGGCAATTGCTTGGTGAGGTCAACATATTCCAAGTCTGGCCGTAGATCTTCCCACAGCCTCCAGGTATAGGACTCTTTCCTTAGACTGTGCTGGGTAGCCACTGACTCATCTTTGGTTCCTGGCCATGAACTCCAATTTGAATAATTTTGCAATTCAGTTAGACATAATAAAATTTATTAAATTATGACTTTTTTCATAATGATTATATTCCATGCCTGCCACCTAGGTTTACATCCTGAGTTAGACTTGGTTGTTCTCAGGTTTCCTTACCTTCACATTTACATACATTTATTTTACTTGCCAAGATTATAAACAAAGCTCATTGATTACAGATTGAAGATTTCTAGTTTCACTGTGAAGGAAACTTATATATAATGTTGCCAACCAGTCCATGGGGTTCTATTTATTTTATCTCATATCTTGCACATATCCCCACCTGTAATGCCAGCACCTTGGGAGACTGAGGTGGGAGGATTGGCTGAGGCGAAGAGTTTGAGACCATCCTGGGAAACATAGCCTTATTCTCATCTCTACAATAAAAACATTAGCTGGGCATGGTGGCACAAGCCAGTAGCCTCAACTACATAGGAGGTTGAGGCGGGAGTGTTTCTTGGGCCCAGGAATTTGAGGCTGCAATGAGCGATGGTTGCACCACTGCACTCCAGCCTAGGTGACAGAGCCAGACCCTGTCTCTAAAAGCAAAAACAACAACACAAAACAAACAAACAAACAAACATCGCATTACTTCTAAATTCATTGGCACCATTCTGGAAATTGCTACCTTTCACCAGCATCATTGTGTCAGGCTACTTTTGGTGTCAGGCTACTTTTGGTCGAAACTAACACAAAACAAACTAAAAGTAGCTTTAATCATCAGAATTTAATTTTCCTTTCACATAAAGAAGATTTTAAGCAGGAGTTTCCACGGTTGCTTCAATAGTTCTGCAGTGTCAGGGCTCTGGAGTGTTTTTCCTTGGCTCCCCTAACCTTCCCTTTATGGTCACAATGTAGCTGCTGCAGCTCCATGCATCAGGTTCTCACACAAGAGCATTTATCTGCAGGAAGGGAGAGGGAGGATTTCTCTTCATGAGTCTTTCTTACCAAGGGAGAAAAGCTTTCCCAGGTAACTCTCAGAAGATTTCCCTTTATATCTCATTAGCCAGTATTTGTTCGCTTTCCTATGCCGTAGTGTGAATGCAGCCAGGATGATAAGTATCTGCTATATTTAGTCTCCATATTTGTTAGTGAGAAATAGGACGATTGAAAAGTTCTCAGGTTTTTAAATCCACCTTGTATTTCTGCCAAATGTGCTTCCTTTAATACATCACCCTTGTCTTAAACTTTCAGTAACTTCTATTGCTAGTAAATACAGTTCATTCCAGCTCCTTTTACTCCCTTAGTTTATCTCCTACTTTACTCTCCCATTGGCTATTTGGTGAACCCAGAATAGAACCAGATCATCCCTTGTTCATGTCTTTGCTCACGACGTTTTCTCCTCTTGGAATCTCTTCCCCACAATCTTCCACTGAACGCCAACTTAGACATCAATGCTCAGCTCCATGGTTGCTTTCTCCGTAAGTCTTCCTTGTTCTCATTAGTTGTCATTTCCCCTTTCTTTCAACTTCTGTACTTTCTCCATATCACAGAAGCTGACCACTCATGGATTTAACATTTAAGTTTTGATTACTCTCAAAACCCCACAAAAGTGCAGTTCAACAGCCTTTGTAACATTTCTAAGGTACAATCCAAACCTTATCTGCTGCAAAGCTGGCATGCAAGGGTGAATTTTCTCACTGGGGGGTAAGTCCTGCACTGCATAAGATTTAGACCTCAGTGAGGCTTCGATGTTTTTTCCTTGTTGTAATACAGGCAGTAAGTTTTGTGAATTCATTACAAGCTGTGTTCCATTGTGGAAAATGGCTGTTAATCGAGAGATAAAACTTTAGATGAAAGTTGAAAAGACGGTTAGCTTTTGGTTTGAGGAGAGGTACTGGAAAGGGTAATTCTCCAGAAACTGTGACTTATGGTAGCCAGGAGCCTGGAAAAATACATGCACATTCTTGAGAATGTGGTATAGAAGTTTCTTACCTTGTATTGTAAGACTTCTTAAAGACAGTATGATTTCAAAAAGTTGGGAGAAATCAAACAGTGTGCTCTGATGGCTCTGGAAACAGAGAATTGAGGCTAAATTATAGCTCTGCCTGTTCCCCAAGACTAGCTGACCTTTTGGAAGATTCTTGATAATGTGAACCTTCAGTTTCCCCTTCCATAAAATGATGGGAAAAATACCCACCTCACAGCTATTAAGTGGGATAAAACCTAGAAAATGTCTTGTAAATTGTAAAACTATAGATAATTAAGTGATAACCATTATGTGTGTCCATACATCTATCAGGAGAGCAAATGCTCAGAAAATATTTATTTAATGACTGAATAAATGAATGAACAAATGAACAAAAAGCTACTATAATAGCCTACTTATAGAAAAAATGCTTTTATTTCTATAATAGTGTCTCTGAGTTTCTAAGGCATTTTATTTGCTTGCATTACTAAAATATGAAAATCAATAAAATCATTACTGAGAATTAAATATCAGCAGATTATATCAACGTTAATATGAAGCTGAATTTATTTTTTGAATACATTGACTATTCATAAACTGCTGGGCCTACACTTTCACTGTTTATGGCATTAGTGGAGGCCCTCACATGCATCACAGCTTTGTAGTTCCTCTGGGACTATCTATTATCCCACAGATCCATTATCATCTATAATTCTCTTTAAAAACCTAATAAAATTTACGTCAGATGCCTGTGCTGTGTATTGTCTTCAAACATAACCTTTTCCATATCTTTTTTGAGTGTTGAGCTTTTAAAAGGGTCTGATATTATTGGAATATTAGCTCACTTGTGCTTCAGATTTACACCTCTCCAAGGTAGGGAACATGTTGCTACTCTCCTGGCTAGAAAGGGATTCAAGAACCATGGGAATCTGTGAATAGCTTCACACTGCTGCTGGGCCAACCAAACCTAATATGCAGCAGTGCCACGAACTGGACTGGGTATGCATTAAATGGTTTAGTTTTTCCAATGACCGGTTATAGAAAAAGAATAATTTGTCTTCCTCTTTAGAACATGCATTATTTCAGCTAATTTGCAGGTATTTAAATTAATTAACTTTGTTAATTTAAATAATTAACAAAAGAATAGGCTAGGGAGAGCCTGGAACTCCACACTAAGATATTTCTCTTATAATTCCACTACAACTCAAAGTTGGCTTTATCATTGGACATGATTTTAATTATATTAACTTTTTGGGATTGAAGTTAACTTTTTTTTCAACACATGGTCAATGTTATTCTATCAGTGGGGTCATTAACCATTGTCCCTGGTCAGAACCTTTACATATGTGATTAAATTAAGGATCTTGTTAAAGTGAGGTTATTCTGTATTATCCAGGTGGGCCCTAAACATAATCACAAGAGTTCTTATACCAGGGCTGTAGATATTCAAAAGTAGAAGGTGATGTGATTACAGAAGGAGCGAGAGAAAAATGATGGGATGCAGGGCCATGAGGCAAAGAATCAAAGCTAGAAAAGACAAAAAGTGAATTCTCTTGAGAGCCTCCAGAAGGAATCCACTCTTCCAGAACCTTTAAGCCTTATTTTGTACTCATGACACCCACACCTGTAGCAGACTCGATTTGTGTTGTTTTAAGTCGCTGCATTTGTGGTAATTTCTTACAGCAGTGGTAAGAAACTAATATAGGTGGTTCTGGCCTGTGTGGATTGGGTGGTTCTGGGTGGTTGGAAGTGAAGTCTCTTCTCTCTTCACAATCCAGTGCATTCTAGGATGGCCATAAGCAGACGCTCCTATTTCATTCTCTTCACTGTCTCTTCTTGGGCAATAGGCCCTCTCCCTTCCCGCTAACACTTTTAGAATCAGGCCCCAGATGTCAGCAGCCCATCTGGTGACACCTATCCTTCACTCTTCCATCTAGTCTCCTTCTCTTTATTCTTAAAGTCTTTCCTTAATTTTATTTTTTCTCAATAGACGTTGATGGTCCATAAACCTTAGAACCAGAATCAACTTCATGAACTATCTCCCTTTCTCAAATTCATGGAATATTTAATTTTCAAATATCCCGTGGTGAAGAATGGAAACATGTATGTTTCGTCCTTCTAATGAGAGAAAAGGGGGGAAGGTAAACAAAGCAATTTATTTCTGCATGAAAAGAACATTTGTGTTCTGCCACACAATTGTGTCCTGGAATTCCTAAGTATCCTTTCTTTCTTGTTCTTCGTTTTATGGCAGAACTGGAATTACTGCTTAGGTAATTCCTAAGCAGTGCACACCCACACCTTCCTGGTGCATTTTTGATAGTAAAAGAGAAAATATTCCATACTGTGGGCATATGTCTGACAAATAATTCTCTATAATTTCTTGCTTTGGTAAAACTTAACCATAGCCCAGGTTTTATACTACAAAAATGCCTATAACAAGTGATTGCAAGTCAAAAGCAAGTATTATGTAAGAGTTGGAAAAAATCTTATCTATCCAAAGCCATAATTTCCAAATAAAACTCTTTTCTGTGTTGGCAGCACGTATGTATAATTTAGGCCTATTCTGAATAAAAGTGGTTGAGTTATCAAAACTCCATTAACCTAATTTGTTTAAATGGAAGTAGTACCTTATGCCTGGCTTAAATAGAATTTAAATGAAAAGGGAGAAGAAATATCATTCTATATAATTAAGGTGGCAGATCCCACTCATTTATAGAAAGAGAAGATGTAAAGTCAACAAAAGAAACCCTGTGGTATAGTGTTTGGCTTTGAAAATGCTAAATAAAAGGGAAGTAGTCTAATGGCAACAAGAACAGATATGTGATGCTTATTCAGAATCTTCAAATGCAAAATTTTCTTTTTTTTTTTTTTCTCATTGATGCATTTTTTTTTTCTCACAAAAATGCATAAATGACTCTCATTTTGTCTTCTAGACTGTGGCCTGTCATATTAACTCCTGAGCACCTTTAGTGTAACGTAAAGAAAACTCTATCAATAACATACATCCATCCAAATTCTGTCAATTTGAAACCTTATTACTAGAAGTTATAGGCTCTGGAATTATCCTTGCCAAATCTAAGGAGGCAGCCAACTTTCCCAGCAGTCTCTTTTGCATCTCTGAACTTCTTTATCATTGCATTTCTAGGGCTAGGAGTAATGGTGTGACAATTGCATGGTGCTCCCTCCTCTCTTTAATTCTGTTTCTAAGGGTCGGGATGACCTACAGAGGGATAAAATAAGCTAGTTGTTCAGTTGAGCCAGGTGTCCTTTGAGAAGCTAAGAAAAGGGCTAACAATGTCACAAAGTCATTAATGTACTGTATATTACAAGCCACAAGCGATAGCTCTCAGTGAGACTATCCTGTTTGGGAGTCCGCCACTTCCTGCTGGAATCACCCCATAGCAGGCGGGAACCGACATTTCATCAAACATCTACTTTTGGTAGATGAGCAAGATTCCACAGGCCTATAAATTAGAGTAGGTATAATAGAGTTGATTAACAATGGAAAAAGGAGGACACATATTTTGTGTGCTTTTTTGATCCAGGAAATAAGATCTTTTATTCTGTACCATCATGGCCAGAGTATCTTAAAAAATTAAAATGTAAACTGTTGAAAATTTTTACAGGTGATTGCAGGTATAACTGCAGCCCTCATAGGCCACTGAATCCTGCTCACCACTTCTTCCAGTCTGTAAAAAGCTAATAAAGACAAAAACAAAGCAAATCCAAAATAAACAGATTACTCATCCAATATTGGAATTGGTTGATCCTGTCAGCTCTCAAAATCTCCAGTCACTAAATTCTGTCTTCTGACCACTGCCAAGTTGTTGAATATTGATTAGATGAGTCCTACTTACCCTTCTCACCTCGAGCTTCTAGATTCTAGGTCTAGTGAACCCCCATCCCAATTTCTGGCTAACTTCTCTATTCTCTGGAGTCTACCTAGGAGCAAACTGTTCCTGTCTGCTATCTCTTCTTCCTCCAGCTCAGGCCAGATCTTTCTGCCAGAGTAATCTCTTTCCCCTTTGTTATCCCTGGAGTCTGTGGCTTAGGCTTAATGAAGCTAACAGACTGGAGTGGGGAATAGGGTTTGGAGAAAGAGAGGGTGGGCTCCAGGTGTTACTTCTGCTCATCCTAAACCATCAGTGAGCACTAGGGTATCCTAATATTGGAGTACTCTTATCTAAATTCTCATAGTTCTTCCTTGTATCTTGCAGACAATTTTGTGATGTTTAAACCGCTGTTTTAAAATAGTTATACTCAAGAGGAGAACACATTTCAAGCACTTTCTAAAAGTGTTTTTCTCCTCTAGTTATTTTATTAATCAAAATGGTTTAGGCTGTAGAAACAAACGCTCCCCAAATTTTAGTGGCTCAAACAAAAAAAACGTTTATTTTTCACTCAGACAAATGTGTATGTTGGGCTGGTAGGGGGGTTCTGCTCAACATCACTCAGGGATCCTGATGACCAAAGCTCCATATGACACATGCCTCTAGAATTGGCTTAGGTGAAGAGATGTGGCGAGCTGTGCATAGCATGCAAAGCTTCCACTGGAAGTGACACATGTCACTTGATTATGGTCAGTTGGCTAATGCAAGCCCATGTCTGTATGTGCTTTGTAAACCAGAATATTTGTGAATAACCTTAATGAGTCCTAGAGGCAGCCTTTGTCATTTTGTGCTACCAGATCCTATGGTTATTCTGTTATTTTCCCCCTATTTTTATAAAACTTTCCTATATTTTCCATTTATTTTTCACAAATGCTCTTTCTACCTCCCTTCTATAAGTGAGCCTGGCTTTCTTATTAATGATGTTACCTCCCATGAAATTCTTGCCAGGACAGCTTTCTCTTTTTCCCTTCTTTGATCAATAATAGAGGATAAAGAAAGAGGATTAATCTCCTTCCTTCTCCATTGCCCATTCCTGAATATTGTCCTGGCTGTTGAAATTCAGCAACCTCTTCTCTTTCCAACTGTCTCATGCAACCCTCCTTCTCTCCTAGCAGGTATGGTATTTGGAACTCTATGGTATCTTTTTTCCTTACCCAGTAAATTTAACCTATCACTTTTTTTTTTTTATCATGTCGGTGACACCACACTTCCTTACTTCCTTGACACCAATGAACCCCAACTGCTCTCCATCCTTGCATCTCATAATCTATCTCCACAATCTCCAATTCTGAGTATCTTGCCTTTCCACAATCTCTTTAATGTCAGCTATTCTAAATTTCTTACTCATACTTATCCTGGTCTTTCTTCTCATCACAACCCTGACTCTGCTCTTTTTCCTCTTGTCTGTTAACTTCCTTCCAACTTCATTTCTTCCGTCTAGCTGTTTTCATGGTCAGCCGACTCAGCAGTGCCTTCACTTATTGCCTAAAATTTCCCATGGACCTTGAACTTCTAAATATTTCCTTGCTAGGCTGAAGAGTGCTGCTAGAGAAAGCTGCACTGATTGAGTCTGCCACAAATTTATGCTTGTTCACTTTAACTGAGCTGTCCTTTCTGCTCAGCACTTCTTTTATTCATCTCTTGCTGACTCACTGCTCATCCCACACAGCCCTTTTTCCAATTATTTTTAACTCTTTTTAGGATTCAAGCTCTGCTCCAGATATGGCCCCAAAATACCTTTCCAGTTTTATCTCTCACTTCTCCCCAAAAGCGCTTTGCTTTTTGCTTTCCAAACTTCACGTTTGCTCACTGTTTTACACATTCTGATGAAAATGCTGCCTACTTTGCACAGGCATTTCTCCTCTGAAAGAGACCTCTATTTGTTGTAAACATCCATGGAATTTTTGTTACCTTTTATGAGACTCAGCAAATACCTCCTTATTCTAGGTACCTGCACACATGTACATCTCCACAGTTTTATTTGTGCCCTTTAAAAGTAGAAACCACGAGGGTTTGTATATATAGTGTTTATCGGTGGTGCTTTGCCCTTAGGTGATCAGTTGGTGTTTGGTGAATACGTTGGAGAAATAAACATTAGTTAGTTGCCTGGAGAATTTTTTTTTTACTTTTCCATACAGAAGAAAAGTTAATACTAAATGTAAGGACTTAAAAATCTATGTTTACTATTTAAATTTTAATGTAACAGTTGCAGTTTGGGTTACTAATACTAATAGATTTAACATATTTGGGGAATTGTTAAAAGAGTTATGTGAAAGAGCCCTATTTCTTATAACATTCTTGAATTCTCAAGTTCCTGTATATGCTGGTTAATTAAGACCTATACTTCTTATACTTCTTCTTTTTTTTTTTTTTTTTGAGACAGAGTCTTGCTCTGTCACCCAGGCTGGAGTGCAGTGGCACGATCTCGGCTCACTGCACTGGGTTCATGCCGTTCTCCTGCCTCAGCCTCCTGAATAGCTGGACTACGGGCACCTGCCACCACGCCAGGCTAATTTTTTGTGTTTTTAGTAGGGACAGGGTTTCACTGTGTTAGCCAGGGTGGTCTCGATCTCCTGACCTCGTGATCTGCCTGCCTCAGCCTCCCAAAGTGCTGGGATTACAGGTGTGAGCCACCACGTCTGACCTACTTCATTTTTCTTTATATTTATTAATGTATTTAATATCTGAATCAATAAAGACAATCACATGTTATGTTAGAGCAAACTGAATTAAATTTCGATATCCCAAATATACCTTGTTAAAAGTAGACCTTTCTGGAACTTGTGTATAATCCCCTATCTCGTCCAGAGTGTAGAGTCACTGGAGAAATAAGACAAAAGATAGTCAGATGGAGAGCCCAAGTGTTCACTAAGGCTAGTATTGGAAAATGTGGGCAATAGTGAAATTCCTATTACCATACTGCAAAATTAGACCTACTCATCCAGTCACAGGCAGCACTGGATCAGAGCAGGGCACCTCACATGGGGCCTGCTGCAGTACAACTTCCAGCATAGAAGAGCAAAGCAAGATGATAGCTTCCTGTGGGAGCCAAGAGACACCCATGCCTCTGACCTCTGTATCTGTTACAGGTAAGTTTCTCTACCTGATGAGGAGAGAGATGCTGTGGGGCAAAACGGTACAAGTGGTTAGGGAAAAATACCTTCTTAGGGAAACTAAAGGAATGGGGTGAGGGCATTTCTATCTAATACCCCTGAACATGATGATACAATGTGATGCATGCATATATGGGATGATTAAGGGTCATCAGTGATGAGCAATCTAGTCACTTCTCTCTGTGGTGATTCTAATATAAATGAAATGGTATATTTATTTGTAACTTTTATTAAACACTATTAATATGTCAAAATTAGTTTAAAAACCTAGCTTCTTGGCTAAAACTTGATGTACATTATTACTTTACTAGGTTTAACCACATAACACATGGAAATGATAATCCATAATCTAAATAGTTAAATTAATAATTATTTTGGGAACTACAATGTCATCATATAAGCTATACACCTTATTGAAGAGAGATTAATGTTAATAGACGAAACGTAGCCAGGCAACTTTTGGCCCTAGTCAACACCTTCCCTAAAACTTTTAAGGGTGCATATACATTATTTTCAGCCTCCAAAAAAAAACCTCTTCTTTTTTACCACATTTTTGATTATCTTACTTTGTTTGCGCTGCTGTAACCTAGTGCCATGGACTAGCTGGCTTATAAATAACAGAAATTTATTTCCCTCAGTTCTGGAGGCTGAGAAGTTCAAGATCAAAAGGCTGATACATTTGGTGTCTGGTGAGGTGCCACTTTCTGGTTCATAGAGGCTTCTAGCTGTGTATTCACATAGCAGAAGGAGGAAGGCAGCTCTCTAGGGCCTCTTTGACAAGGCCAATAATTGTATTCATGAAGGCCATGCCTTTTTGTCCTAATCAACTTTCAAAAGATCCACTTCCTAATGCCATCAATATGGGGGTTAGGATTTCAACAAACTAATTTTGGGGGAATGCAAATGTTCAGACCACAATGTGGGTTTATATATAAATAAAACTATTTATTTTAGCTCCATTCATTGATCAATTCAATTTATCAAACAACCAGTAGATTAAAGGAAATAACTGGCATGATGGTTCAGTTAACTGACAAGTTGTTTCCTGGATTTACTTTTGCTTAGGATTAATTTTTATTTTATTTTCTTTAATAAATATACAAGATAAAATTTAATTTACTACCTCAACCATTTTTAAGTGTACAGGTCAGTAGTGTTGAGTATATTTACATTATTATGCAATAGACCTACAGAACTTTTTTATCTTGCTAAACTGATTCTATGTCCATTAAATAAAAATTTCCCATTTATCTCTCCTCCCTCCCAGAACCCTGGCAACCACCACTCTATTTTTTATTTCTATGAATTTGACCACTTTGGATATCTCACATAAGTAGAATCATATAGTCATCTTCAACTCCTTCTTTTCCTTCACACCTTCATTTTATTAATCACTAATTATGGTCAATTCCATCTCCTATCATCTGAATTTAGCTTCCAGCCCCTCAGTTAAGGCTCTTATTATTTCTCTCCTGGGTAGTGCAACAGCCTTCTACCTTTCTTCTTGTCCTCTTGCAGTTCCTACTTCATATAACTGTGACTTCTCTAAAATTGGATTTGATTTATTTACTCCATCACATACAATTCCCTACATATTTCCAGTTGCTTCTTGTCCAAGCTTCTTAGCATAGCATATATAGTCTTTCATAATCTGACTCTGCCTCCCTCTCTGGCTTCCTTCATCCCCCTCTGACCCTCACTCTGTTCATTGCTCCCCAGCCACACTGAATGGTTCCTTTCTGTGTGTTCTGCACACTTGGCTTTCCTTATGGAATGCCCCCTGCAGTTTTTTCTCTCCTGGATATTATCTAACTATCTTGCAAGTCTCAGCTGAAAATTCTCCTCTTTTTGATCCCGTAGAACTCCATATCTAGCCATTCTCGAGCAGTTTTCACCTTGTTTTCCAACTGTTTGTGTGTCTATCTCTTGATGGTAAATTCCTTAAAGACAAACTATTTTATTTTTGATCATTTATTTTTTTCTCTAGTGCCTAGAATAGTACCTGGCATATAGCGGTTACTCAGTGATTATGAGCAAATAATGACATTTTAATCTTTGTGAAATTCTTTCTTTAGAAACACCTTATAATTCAACTAGTTCAAGAATCTAATGCTTTTTTTGAAAGGAGTTTACACTTTTATATTACCATTCTATCTGTTGTTATTATCTAAAAAGATCCACATGTATTTAAGGATGCATACAGGCACCAACAAATATATCTGTGTATCTCTTGGAAGTCCCATCTGTAACCTAGTTGTCTAACTTATTTAGGGCATTGTTTTCAAATTTATTCTTTCAATTAACAAAATTCTACCCTTTGTGGTTATTACTCCATGGGGTGCAAACACACAATTTAAAACTTCAATTAAAATACATAAACCAAAACAGCAGCAGTTAAAATAACATATTTGAAAAATTCTCAGCTGAAAATGATGCCCAATGGAAAATGGCAATTTAGAAAGATATATACACACAGAAACTATGAAGAAGAAAATGTTGATAATTTATAAATAATCTTTATTTGTGTCATAGAAAACAGATGTAGATTTATACTTTGCCCTTTTAAATCATCATCTCTTACTTTGAGGAAACTATCTTATTCCTAGTTGTGGAAGTAATCAATATTTATACCACTGTTTAAAAAATCTCTGAGAGATTGGGTCACTACTTCCTAAGTATTTTCGGTGGCAGAATCATTCCAATTACAACAGGAGGATGCCAAGAGAAGCCTCAAGATTGAGAGTAAAATGGGAGAGAGCTGCATTTTTTGGTCACAGCATAGAATTCCACTCACCCTGAAATCCTGACTGGCTTTGTCTTCAATGTTTTGAAATAACCAGAGATGTTTTGATTATTTCACTGTAAATTATATTGTTTTAGGCTTTTGGTTAAAAAGTTGAGGTTGAATAGTCAACACAAATATCTACACAATGAGATGAGGACATATAAAGGTTGGTCTACACAGTTACAGGGATTGGTGACAGAAAATTTTTGTCTAAACATTTTATTCTTTAAAAATTGTTATCTGAATAGTGCTGCAGTGAGCATACATGTGCATGTGTCTATATAGAATGACTTATATTCCTTTGGGTACATACTCGGTAAAGGGATTGCTGGGTTGAATGGTATTTATGTCTTTAGGTCTTTGAGGAATCACTACACTGTCTTCCACGATGGCTGACACATGCATGTGTATGTTTATTGCAGTATGATTCACAATAGCAAAGACTTGGAACTGACCCAAATGCCCATCAATGGTAGACTGGATAAAGAAAATGTGGTACACATATACCATGGAATACTATGCAGCCATAAAAAAGAACGAGATCGTGTTCTTTGCAAAGTCATGGATGGAACTGGAGGCCATTATCCTTAGCAAACGAATACAGGAACAGAAAACCAAATACCACATGTCCTCACTTGTAAGTGAGAGCTAAATCATGAGAACACGTGGACATACAGAGGGGAACAACACACATTGGGGCCTTTCAGAGAGTGGAGGTTGGGAGGGGGACGAGAATAAGGAAAAGTAACTAATGTGTACTAGACGTAATGCATACTAGACGATGAAATAATCTGTGCAACAAACCCTCATGACACAAGTTCACCTATGTAACAAACCTTCACTTGTACCCTTGAACTTAAGAGTTGAGAAAATGTTTTTCAAATACCTTTAGGTGAAAGAGGTTTTGTGAGCTTCTGGGTAGAATTTCAGGACATTTTTCAACTCTCCAATAAAATAGCTATAGCTATTTATTGAGATTCTGCTATGTACAAGACACCATGGAAGATAAAAGGCAGAATAAGTTACAGTACCTGCCTTCAAGAAATTGACACTCTATTGGAGTAAAGAAAATATGTACATGGACAGAACAGAGGCTACTTAAACAGTGGATAGAATATATTTGTTTACCTTGTACCCTCTTGAAATACCAATAAAATGAGAGAAAATATGTGAAGTAATAAACATAAGCAGAATGGGAGGATATACAATAATAGATTAAGCCCTTTTTAGAAGATAGAAATGGATGTAAAAGTTCCCAGAGGTGGAAAACCTGATTCTAAATACCTACAGAGGGCAATGGCAATGAGAAACATGAAATTTTGCTAGAAAATCTCAGAAAGTCTCAGAAGTTAAAGACACTTGGTATCATCAAAGACAGGAATAAGGCATGGAGTTGAAAACAGGGAGAATTGGCTGGACATTTCTATAACAAGCACCTAAAGCTCCTTGGTTTTTTCCATTTGCCAATGGTAACAGGAAGCAGTGGTTTTATTTTGTGAAAAAATTGAGCTAGAGAGGCTGAAATGAGTGGTGGGAAGAAAGACACTATGTATTAAAAATGGGAGGACTAAAGGAAAGCCTTCATACTAAATGTTAAGCCCTCCTTGAGCTGCTTGGCTATAAGAATACTTGAAATCAGGCCTTTATCCTCCAGGGAGAGTGGAGAATTTTCTCCAAAGCTACCGAACTAGTATAGAGTGTCGGTCTGTGTCTGTCTAAAGAGACTGACATTTGGGAGTCACCCCTCTAAAGGGCTATGTCTCTAGCCAGCATTGAAACCCACCAATTGATAAGTTCCACCTTCATACACATTTTCCAAACAGGTTTTTAGTGTTTCACTCGTAAATGTGAATGAGCAGCAACTTACTAGATACTTGATGAAAGCCTCCAGCAAGAAAAGCAGACGAGAGAAAAAGGTAAGGGGTGGGGGAGGAGGGAGAGAGAAAGAGAGAGAGATAGAGAAAGAGAGAAAGAACCAAAAGAACTTAGAGGAACATATAGATAAGGCAGAAAGCAGAAGAAATGCACTCTTCTACCTCGAAGCCATTGATAAAATCGTTAGAGAGCTGAGCGAATATACCTTATATGTGAATTAAGAACCATTAAAAAGATACTCAAAAAACAACAAAAAAGAGCTCTTGGAAATTAAACATCAGATAGCCAAAATAAAAATTAAAAGCAATAGAAAATTCAGAAGTTAAGACCAATTTTCAGCAAGTGGAGGAAAAAGACAAATAAACAGGCAAAAATCAAGAAAAGATAAGAATATTAAGAGACCAATCTAAGGCCAAGCACAGTGGCTCACTCCTGTAATCCCAGCACTTTGGGAGGCAAAGGTGGGAAGCTTGCTTGAGCCCAAGAGTTAGAGACCAGCCTGGGCAACACGGGTAGACCTCATCTCTACAAAAATAAAGAAATTAACTGGGTGTGGGGGTCTACACCTGTGGTCCCAGCTACAAAGGAGGCTGAGGTGGGACGATAGCTTGAGCCCCAGAGGTCAAGGCTGCAGTAAGCCATGATCACACCAATGCACTCCAGCTTGGGTGGCAGAGTGAGTACCTGTTGAGAGAGAGAGATTGAGAGAGAGATGGAGAGAGAGACAGAGAGAGAGAGAGAGAGAGCGTACAATCCAGAAAGGCCAATATCTTACTCCTAAAATGTTCAGAAAGAGAATGAAAAAAGAAAAAACTGAACAAAAACGTAATAAAAGAAAATTTCTAGAATTAAAGGACATACATTCCAGCATTGAAAGAGCCTGCTGAGTGCCCAGAATGAGGGCTCGTGAAGCATCCACAGCAAAACACCTCACAAGGAAATTTCAGGACAACACAAATATAAAGAAGATTTTTTAAAATGCAGGTGAGCAAAAGTAGCTCACTTACAAAGGATCAAGAATTATAACGTCATCAAACTCCTCAATGTCAACAATGGAAGCTCAGAATTCTATATACATTCAAAGAATACATTAAGTACACAGGAGAATGAATGGATTTTGTAGGCAGAATCTCAGAAAATTTGCCTCCAATGTTTGCAGAAGCTATTTGAGACTTGCTTTGACAAAATGAAGGCATAACTCAGACCATGACACGGGAAGGACTGAAGGATTCCATGTAGGAGAGAAGAGGAAGGAAGAGCTGGGATGGCAACTGAGTTGCAAAACTACAGGATAAACAATCTAAAGTGGAGCAGGGAGAGGGAGGGCTCTAAAGGGCTCTGGTAAAAGACTACTGCTTATCTTCCTGAAGAGGCATGCTCAATGGACTTCAATAATGTGCAGGTTCTTCTTCTTCTTTTTTTTTTCTTTTTTACCTTGATAAAAATGAAGTTAAAATAAATCGTATTTAAAAAAGATGTTATATGCTACTAAATAGGTTTGCAAACATAGTGCTTTAGGTACTGAAGAAGTAGAGATTCATTCGGCTTAGAAGACAGCTTTTGGGGAGAAAGATGAATTTTGAAGGATAAGCATGGCAGAGATGGTCGGTGTTTGGTACACATCCACGTACCCATCTTTGTTAGGCTTTCTTGCATTTAGACCAGGTCCATGTGACTGGGATATGACCAATGGGATGTGGGTGGAAGAGATGTAAGTCATTTGCAGGCCTGGCTTTCAAAATAGGCCTGCAAAATCCTGCGGTCATTTCTTTCTCTATAGCAGCAACCTTAGGGGCCAGATTCCAAATGGTGAGGAGAATGCCTGATTCAGATTTCATTTTGCAGAGTGTGAAATCAAATTTATCACGTTAAACCACTGAGATTTGAGGCTTTATTTGTTAACACAGTACACCTTAGGTATAGGCTATATGGTATGTAAGAGACAGCACAGAATAGTGATTAAAGGAGGGATTCTGCAATCAAACTGACTGGGTTCAAAACCTGCTGTCACCTCTTATAACTGTGAGATCCTTGGCAAACTGATTTTAATGTCTCTGAGGCTCCCTTTCTTCATCTCTAAAGTCAGGATAGCAATAGTAACTTATCTCTTAGGGGTGCTTTAAAGATTAAATTGTTAAGATCTATGTATATGTTGGCTATTATTATTTTTATCTTTTCAAATGTAGGTGTCTTAGTCTGTTTTCTGCTGCTATAACAGATTACCATAGACTGGGTAATTTATAAAGAACAGAAGTTTATTTGGCTCATAGATCTGGAGGTGAAGATGTCCAAGAGCATGGTGCTGTCATCTGGCAAGGGTCACTCCAAGATGGAAGGCAACAGGTGGAAGAAAGCACGTGGGAGACAGCAAGAAGGGTGAACTCTCTTTTATAATAACACACTCTTGCAATAACTAACTGACTCCCACAATAAAGACATTAATCCTTTCATGAGGACTCTGTCCTTGTGACCCAATTCTTTCTTGTTAGGTTTCACCTCACAACACAGCTGCATTGGGAATCAAGCTTATAACACACGAATCGAGAGAACACACTCAAACCATAGGAGTAAGGAGACAAGGAATGGCATCCTAGGGGGGAGCAATAGAATGAAATAGAATGATAACTTCTCTTTGAGTTATGGTGTGCAAAAGGAAGAATGGAATATAAAGATGATTAAGGGTACTGTCTTAGTTCAGGCTGCAATAACGAGGTACTGCAGGCTAGGTGGCTTATAAACAACATGAATTGATTTCTGAAGGTTGGAAGTCTGAGATCCAAGTGCCAGAGTGATTGGGTTTCAATATGGGCCCTTTTCTGGGTTGCTGATTGCAGGCTGACTTCTCAGCATATCCTCGCATGATGAAAAGAGGGTGAGAGAGCTCTCTGGGATCCCTTTATAAGAACACTAATCTCTAACCTAATATGTAGTTTACTAACCTCCTAAAGACCCTGTATTAGTCTGTTCTCATACTGCTATGAAGAAATACCCAAGACTGGGTAATTTATAAATAAAAGAGGTTTAATTGACTCACAGTTTTACATGGCTGGGAAGGCCTTAGTAAACTTACAATCATGACAGAAGGCAAAGGGGAAAAAAGGCACCTTGTTCATGGGGCAGCAGGAAGGAGAAGTGCCGAGTAAGGAAGAAAAGCCCCTTAAAAAACCATCAGATCTTGTGAGAACTTGCTCGCTATCGCGAGAACAGCATGAGGGTAAGCACACTCATGATTCAATTATCTTCCACTGGGGTCCCTCCCAGGACACATGGGGATTATGGGAATTCAAGATGAGGTTTGGGTGGGGCCACAAAGCCAAACATATTAGGCCTTACCTCCTGATACTGTCATGTAGGGTTAGAATTTGACATATGAATTTTGGAGGAGTTTAGACATTCAGTCCGTTGTAGATACATAGGTTAGTGTATTCATTAGAGTATGATCAGGGAAAGAGACACAGTAAGATAATATGAAATAAGGAGTTTATTACAGGGATTAAGCCTCATATAATTATAGGAGCTAAAGAAGTCTATAGAGGGTTGTTGGCTACACTTCTGGGGGTGGGTGTGAAGGTCAGCAGGATCAGCGGTTTGGAAAAGAAGCCGGATGCAAAAAGGGGGAGAGAGAAGACAAATGGGAGCCCATTAGAACAATTTGGAAGCTTCATCTATCACCGCCTTCAACTTTGATGTAAGTGCCCTGCAGAAGGTGATCCAGCACAGCAGACCGGCATAGAGTGTGTGAGTGGCAATGGAGTCTGGCACCAACACCCCCTAACCTTCATGACATCATAGCTCCTGCTTCACTTTTGGCCTCCTTGGAAGTTCCTTGGGCACTTTCTCTTGTATCCAACTAACTTAGATTCACACAAGGAAGAGACTTTGGAAAATGTCAGTCCAGACTAGTGTCATATTGTGGAGACACCCTAGATGCCATGCTGATGAATTTGGACTTTCCTATGATGGCTATGGAAGGCAGTTGAAGACTGACAGGATTAATAGACTCCGAATGGAAACAAGTGGGACCCTCAGCTAGGTTGTTTTTGAGGATGTTGATGTGTTGTTAAAGTTGATCTTATTCGCTATTTTTTGCACATCTACTCTATTTATACTCTATTTATAAAGCAATTCTACCTTATTTCATTACCTGGGAAGGCTCAGGGCACCTGTGTTTTTCTGTTCGTAAAGAATAATCTTTATCACTAATACATGTGATAATTCCAGGGACAGACAGTGTTAGGCATAGTGGACACAATTCAATGTCGTTGTTGGTAAAATAGTAATAATATCATCTGTTTTTAAGTGCTTTAGGCCCTTTGGAGGAAAGATGTTACTGGATGTAGGTATAAAGCCAAAAAGGAAATTCAAGATGAAGAATGCTTATATGGTGATGGCTTAATAATTTCTTTCAGTGAGACAAGTGAACTGCAGTGTTTGAGAAAAATGAATGTTGCTACTTAATGGTGCAAGCTGTCCAAGTTTAATCATTTTAAAGAGTAGTTCTCCTCTTTGGCAGTGCTAAAACCAAGGTGTAGTGTCTCTCCAGACAGAAAAAAAATAACTCACAACAAGATTTTTATGGCCCATTCTTCTCTCATTCTAAATTCTCTCCTTCTTCAAGGATCACATTTCACCATAAATTTCAAGAAGCCTTCTCTGATAGCCTTGTTCAGAAGCCATCTTTTCTCAATTTTTGTAGTACTTTGTATTAGTTTTTGAAAAAATATTTCTCACCACATAGTGTTATCTGAACACTGGGAAATATAGTAGGAGAAAGAAGACTCAGAAAGATCCAGGTTAGAATCCTTGTTCTCTGCCCATTTGTGTGACTTTGGGCAAGATACTTACCATCTCTTAGATTCAATTTCAATTTCCCAAAGTTTTGCCTAATTGCATTGTAGTACCACATAGGTATAAAATAAATGCCAATTTCCTCCATCCTGCATTTTCTTTCTTTAAATTTATTACAGTACCCCCAACTGGTTTTAATCACTTTAAAAATAAGAATATTATCTTAATCACTGTTGACTTTCTCTCAACATTAGCACAATGTCTGGCTGTAGGTGCTCAATATAATGCCATGATGAATAGATTAAAGGCATGGATGTAACCCACTCTAGTTTGGCTTCTGACTGAATAATGCTGCTGGGGATGGGGCAGTTTCCTTGTCTGGATTCTTGAAGTATATCTTCCAAAGGTAGCTCTTTTTTCATCAGAGAATTAAGAGTGCATACCTCAATGGAGCTTCTACGATTACATCCCCTGCTGAAGGTTGTACACAAGCAAATGTACTTTTGGAAAGAACAGAAAGGAGCTTTTGAGGTTTCCCCACCCCTAGTTTTCACCAGGGCCCTGGGGATGCTTTCAGAAGTAGAGTATGATGGAGTGTTGACTTCTAGAAGTCCACCTTCCTGTCTTGAGCAGAATATCAAAGTGAAGGCAGCCTTTCTGAGAGAGTTTCCTCCCATGCTGGGCCCCATTGTAAAACCATTATTATCCCCACCAATTCATGTCCAAGTGGCATCAATCATTTGGATCACACAATGGCTGACTGTAAATTATGACATTATCTCTGAGTACGAAGGTGATAATAATAATAATCATTTTAAAAAAGCTCCTGGCATGGCCCCGGCCAACTGAGGACCTTAGCCAGATCTGTCATACTTGTTCTTAACATGAAAGGCTTGGTTTTTCCCTTGCACGCTCATACATCACTGGACCTGTCAAGGGTTTCTGTAGGACCAGTTGACATAGCTCAGAACAGCAGCTGCTGGATGGCTTTGGGGAGCCTGACTCAAGAAAGAGTTGCTGGGGTACAGGGACCACAAGCATTCTGCCAGAGACTGACATCCTGTTGTGCTGTCCTGCCACTGCCCTCAGTAAGTCACAACGAGGAGTAAACTGCTGTCACTGAGATGAAAGGCCCCCTTCCTCTGATCTCTCCACTACAAAATTACTTCAGTGCCACACTGTATTTTATGTCAATACCTATTTTATTTTTCAAAATTGAAAAAGATATAAGTACATTGTTCCCTGAATTCCTGATGCTCTGGGTAACCTAGCAACTGAGTATGCCACATAGCACACAACAGAACATTATCATGCACTCCGTTCAACTAACAAGCAAGCAGCACAGATTTCCCTTGCAGATGATTTAGGCTAAATTAACGGTTAATAGTTGCTATTAATATTAAAAATAATAATAACCTCCCTTTTTCATTTCTTAGAGATAGATTTGTAGGGAATAATGCTTGGTTCTAATTGTACATGTGGGAGAGTGTTTTTCACTGAGCCCACATCTTGCAAGTGATTTGCATGGGATTTAGGTAGCCAGCAGCATGCTGCCAAGTGATAATCACATGAAACAGGAGAATACATTCAGGACATTTAGAAACCATGCAAAATATTCAAGTTCAAAATTGACTCATGCTTTCCACCTCTGGGAAGTTGCTGTCAATAAGGGGCTTAACTGCATGGATCAGGATGTCTAGCCAGGCTGACCCTGCCCTCAGTCCTCCCAGAAGCCTGCCAGGAAGCCCTCTGGCAATCAGCTCTAGGACAAGAATAGAGCCGGAACAAGAGTCAGGGTCAGGGAGAAGTTCAAGAAGCTCTGACCTGAAAGAACATGGGCAAGGTCATGGCACAGAGCAAGAGTCTGCTGAAGAATGGCAGAGGTTATGGGGAAGTGAGAAAAGCGTAGAAACAGAGGCTTGGACAGAACAAAGGAGGAAAGAAAGGACATTTTCAGGAACAAGGAGGAGAGCGTGAAACACACACAGCAACATGAGACAGGAGGTGGCTGGGTTGTTTTTTGGTAACAGGAAGTTCAAGGGCTGGTGGATAGGTATCTAAAATAGGCTTTTGTGTCCATTTTTCCTTTACTTTAGATTTCCTTTGAAGTTGACCCATCTATTTGTGTTTTGTGAAAGTCAGTGACTTTTAAAGTCAGTTTAAAACACACATATACACATAAAAAACACACATACACACAAAACACGCATACATACACATTTTAATTAATGGGGCCTTGTGAATAATTCACTGTTCACTCTTTCTCCTTTCCCCTCTTTTAAAAGCAATCAAATTAATTTGGTAGCTTCTTTTCTGAACCACCAGAACTTTAAGAAGCGTTTGCAACTTTCTTAGAACTCAGACCTCCAAAAAACCCCTTGAAAAGTCCTGCTGTTTCTCTTCTTAACTAGTCACCTTAATCTGAAGAACTAAGGGCCTTTCATTTTGAGTACGTCCTGCTGCTTTTTAATAATCTATGAGTGAATTAGGCATTTTCGCCTTCAGGTTATAGCTGTTTCAAATAATGTTTCCTTCCAATCAAGAAGAAAATATTTTAATACTTTCTGAGACCCTGATCAACCTGTTATTTGAAAAATATGCCCAGTGTCTCATCTAGATTGAATTAACTTCATTTGCAGATATCAGTATATAAAGCTGGATCCTGAAATATTATTTTTTTAAAAAATTAGAACAAAAGTTTAGGAGCACACTTTGCTTGTCAATACTCTAAGTCATTTTACTTATTTGGATGCATTTTTGATACTGTAGCCAGGAATAGCCGTTCCTGTGCCTAGTTTCTAAGTGCTTGCAGTTTGTGCCGATTAAGTAGCATAACCATTTGGTTGCACTCCTTGCCACCAGGGAACTGACAGGACACTAAATATCATTGCAGTGCAGCAAAGCATGGAGATGCTCCAAGAACAGCAGAGTTGAAAACATGAATACAATGCATAAGCTTTTGACTGGTTGGCAGAAGGATAATGGAAATCCAGGAATCAACAACAATCTGAAATTGTGCAGTATTTGGCATTGCTAGATTTTAAGGACAATATTTTAGAAAGCAGAGAACTGGTGTGATGATTGTTCCATGAATGCAGAGAAAGATCAGCTGCTTTTGAAAAAGGTCACATTAATGTATTTGTGCCCAAACACTTGTAAAAGCCAGACCACCCATGGGGAATGTGTTCTTGTCAAAGCCTCAAGTGGAGTGACCTGTGCATCCGAGGGTTTCTGTTGCTGAGGTGATGGTATGGGAGGCTGGGAGAGATGGCTGCCTTCTGAATTTCCAAGAGCCTTTAGGGCAGTGGCACAGAAAGAATGCACCCTTCACTGCCTTAGAATCAATCTGTTAATTGTGTCAGGTATGGGGTTTTAGGGAGGGTATGACTTTACAGTTTGCCTTAAAAGTAGTTAACTTTATTTTCCCTATTCTAAAATGCTCTGTGTTAAAAGAGCATTGATAAAATGAAGAAAACTTTAAGAGCAAAACTGAGCAATCTTAGGACAGATTATGAAGATGATTGACTGAAATGCTCATGGTTTTAGTGCATTACAGTGAGAGTCAGAAATCAGGAGTCACTGTTAATGAGGAGACCACTGGGGCCCTCATTTTCATCTGCAAACCACTGCAAACAGATAGACATCTGTTTAAAAAAGATAGACTGGCTTTAAAAGTCAAATTGGAACTTTGGAAGTTCTATATTGTAAAACATGTAAGGTGACAAATAATACAAAAAAAAAAAAAAAGTCCTTCAGTGTTCTATGAAGACGGAGCAAAAAATGCCCCTCATAGGCTTGCGGAAGAATGCTGTAGGAAAGGAACCCCTCCCCCACGACTAAGTATTCGTGTCCTCTGTAGGGACAGAGGGTGGTCTGGCCATACTGCAATTTAAGTAGAGAACTAGGGAATATCTCTTAAGTATAAGGGAGAGGTGACATCCTTTGTTCTCAATGAATCTTAGTACTTTTCAGGGTTGGGTCTTTCTTCATTCTCCTACAGATCCCTCCAATCGGGACAAGCAATGCCCTCGAGCCACTCATAAAGATGAAGGTGTTAGAGAGTCATTTAAAGCCTTCTCAATTGGGTGTCTATATCTTAAAAGCAGACAGTTGGAGCCAGTATTATGCAACCCAATGAAACATAATATTAATGATAGAATTCTGGATATCTCCAGCGAAAGAGATTTATTTTGATGGGGGACAATCCCAGTATCTCTCTAATTATTTCGTGCCAGTAAACTGTCTATAAGCATAACCACAGTCTATCTTTCAGTTTTGTGTGAAAGGCCTGACAGCATATGAAATGTTCCCAAACTTTTTATTGGAATATTCAACTTAGCAAAAACATATAGTATAGTCCTTGGTGTACAATTTTGTCTATTTACAGATGCCATCTTGTTGTGTTTTAAATTTTGGTTACTTGATAAATGAAGATAATATTAGGTTAGAAACCATTTTTAGAAAACATCTTGTAAAACTCTTCATAAAGACAACAGTAGCAACCTATATGTCATATAATTTTACTCAGTTAAGGGTCACTATGTTTAAAACGCATTTGAAAGCATTAGTGGATAACATACTTAAAATTTCTTAAAGTAATACAATATTTAAGGATGCAATTTATTCTTCCTTGCAAATATAATTGTGGTTCAGTTCAGAAAACAACCAAAAAACAAAATCAAAAAAGTCCCGTATGTGATTTCAAATTGGATGTTATTATTAAGTGTGTTAAAAAACAATGGTCCTCATTTTCTTTCATCCACTCGCCTATCCTTTCTCATTTTTTTCTTTCACTCTTCACCCCATGTTGGAGTGGGTCAAACATATTCTGGCAAAACAAGAATGCCAGTATAACACTCCCACTGAAGAGGGGAGTGGGGTGGGCGGGGTGGGCTGCAGGACACTGTGATTAGCAGCCCTGCCAAGTGGCCAGCACGTGGGGTATGCATTAATGGGCACTTATGATAACTGTGCTTGTGCCTGCAGCTGCATAGCAAATGAATTCTGCTGTCTTTTAGTACCCCATACAGCAGCTTTCTTTTGCTATTTTGGGAGTAGTATGTCTTAAAAGTCAGGTGCGGCAGTTTGTCTGGATTTTGTGTCATGTTTGAAGATAAATGGCAAATCAAGGCCAAATCGTCTTCAGAAAGATAATCTGTTGGATGAGAATCCAGAACACTGAGAGGGCATGTGAGTTGGAGGATCCTCCATGTCATATCCTAGGAGCCCAGGATGCCTGGCAAGGAGAGATGGCTGTTTCTCCTTGTTCCTGAATAATTAAATGCCCTTCCATGGAGTCCTTACCGCTTTTCAAACATGCAATGGACACCAAAAAGCTTGCTGGAGAAGGTTTAAAATTTCTTTTCCATCAAAATAAAGATTCTGTTTTAAACCATAAGTGGAAAAATATTTAATAAATAATTTTGAAACTGTATTGTATTGAAGTATTTAAAATGTCGGCAGAAGAATTAGGAAAATCTAGGAGGCATTTTTGTTTCAAAAAATAAAATGCCCACCCCTGAATTAAAACATGGACTTTAGTCATAATTTTTCATGCAGTTTTGAATTATAATTATAAAAGTGCCAACTATGGAATAATTGGCTTGTACCAAGAACTGATTAATTCACACTTTTTTAATGTTTCTAGTTTCCTTCATTCAAGGAGTACCGAGCAACACACAAATGCTGGCACAAGCTAGAGATCTGACTTCCAAGTTGGGAGGATAACTTTGGCCTTGCTTTCTTACACTGAGCAGCTGGGAAGTGGTGTCCACTGTGTGTGTGTGTGTGTGTGTGTGTGTGTGTGTACACGCGCATATGTGTGTGTGTGTGTGTCTTCATATGGGTTCAATTAAGAGATGCTTGTTAGTTAATATGCTTGTTTAGGAATATTTTAAAAAAAATTTATAGTACCATAATATGTACTGACTTATAACCCTTGGAAATCTGTTTATTTTCCAGGAATGGCAGATAATAAGCATAGCTTTATTTCAAGGTGGGTATGCTTAAAATTATGACAAAAAATGATGACAAAAGAAAGCAACAGCAATAACAAACAACAAAGACCTACCCCAAACCACACACATGCCGGCATACACGCAGGAAGGAAAACTTGAAGTCCATTAGTCCGGTCACAGATAGCAGACAACTGAGCTAATCTGTTATCTTCAGATATCAGAGGAATATTGTGCTCTGGTCATCTCCCTACAGGGTCATTTGCTTGGCAGTTGGACAATGCTAGACACATGCTAACGGGGTTAATTGCAGCCACATGTAGGTTTTCTTTTTGGATGACAGGCCACTGCCTTAAAATTGATCCGCACGCTGTCGGGGGACTAATTCTGGGCTTCCTTTCAGCCCCATCCTCATCCCGTGACAGACTGCTGCTACCTACAGGCCCCTGGACACACTTGCTTGGATTTGTACGAAGTGTGGGAACAAGCACAGAGCTGGGTCAGAGGGCACGAAGCCAATGTCGCTACATGCATGTCTCTGCTTTTGTACTGGCCCTGGCCTCGTCCTACTTTATGCAGATTTTACCTCCACGAGATCCAGATTGTGCCATATGGGATTCCTGTGTATGACTAGTGAGGACACATGCCTGTGGGAACTATTCTAATGAAGGACCAACCCAGGCACTGCTGCCTGAACAGTTGCTTTTCCCAGGAGATGGTTGCACACAGAGGAGAATTTTTGTACGGGGGGGTTAGGGGTTATGTCTGGGGGCAAAGGCATTCTCAGTGTCTCGGAGAAGAGTTGTGTGTCTGGTTCTTTACAGAGTGTGTGTATGGAAGTGGAAGTTTTAGGGTAGAATTTTCTGACTAAAAATTTTACTTTGTTTTCTTTGCATTTCTTTTCTCCTTAATTTTTATCCTTTCTGCTCTTGGTTCTTTTATTATCATTATTTCTTGTGCTTGGTCTTGTGTATTTGCCTTTATCACTTCTGATGTTTGCTTTCCTTCCATATAATTATGCTTAATTTTAAAATGTCATGCTTGGATTTTTTTCTCCAATAGATTCTGTTGCTTCCTTGTTGCTTCAAGTCACATTTCCTTTGCTTATTCTGCATTTCTTTATCAATTCTCATATATTTTGAAGGTGTTTCTTCTTTTTCTCTTTCTGTGTTATAACTTTTTACATTTTTATTCCTTAGCTTTGAAAATCCTCTCTCTTCCTTTTTTCAAATGTCGTTGTTTGTAACTCTTTGTCATATGATTTTATTTAATCATTTATGATAGATGCATTCATTTTTATAGTTACTAAACAAAATGAAAACAACAGACATTCCTTTTGTCTTTTCTAATTTCTACTCAAATTTCTCTACATTAGCCCATTTTAAAGCATTTAATCTTTTTATTCATCTTTCTGCTCTCAGAAATAATTGTTGATTTCTATTTCATGAATGTATCCATCTCTAAATCCAAAATTCTATTTATAAATATATTTTCTTTTTATAAATATATTTCTCTTATCTTTCTAGTTTAAGTGAATAATTTCATCAATTGCAGTTTTATTATGTTTTGTTTTAATAGTTATTCTCTGAGTAGTGCTTCTGCTTTTCAGAGCTTGAGATTGAGTCTTGCACATAGAAAGAGTACATAACTAGGAGTCAGGGGTCAGATGATCTGGGTAGATCAGTCTGAGATCTGACTTAGTCTCTAGTAGTAGATTTATTTATATTGACTTATTTACTCACTTATTCACTAATTTAATTAAGCATGTCTCAAAATCTGCTCTGTACCTCTCCTAGAACCCTCTTCTAGATTGGGTGATTCATTTTGGTGGGACATTTAGGCTTTCTTCTACAAGAAAGACAATTATGCACATGACTATTCTCCTGATGAAAACTTTTGAAGTTGTTAATAGAAATAAAATACTGAGAGTTGAGACATGCAAGATATCCTCTTGCTTATATTTTACAACTTCAATTGAATTGGTCACTATCTGTTTCCAAACAGCTTTGGTCTTTCATAAAGACATTATCCCTGGAGTTAGTTTCACTTGTATTTATAGCTGGAGGTGAATTGATAAGCAGGGCTTTTCTTACATGTGGGTAGTATATTTTCACAGATGCTGAGGAGCCTTTTGGCTTCCCCAAATACCTATGTGGCTAATACCTGATATTCTACAGTTAGAAATTCACCCCTTTATCTTGAGGCGTAGTTTTGTGTTAAAATAGAAATACTCCTGAAAGGGTAGTATGCCCAGTCATTAATGCCTCATCATATCGTTTTCTCTAAAGGAAACATTTTGTTAGCTAGAGGAAGCCAGCTTTAGGGGGAAAATTAGAAATTGTAGGGAAGTTTGGTAGTTATTAAAGACACAAGAAATTTATATTTTGCTTATTATCAGCCCTATTAAAAAAGCAACTATTTACCATAGAATAAAACATCTTTTCGGTCTTCATTGTCAGAGTGGTTTAAAGTCCTGGTTTACCTATGTTGAACTAGAATCATTTTTAATACGGCCTTCTTTCACATTCAAAAGTAATCCAGCTTTATAAAATATACAGTCATCTTACTTTTAGGTGATATGGCAGAAGACAAGAATTAAAGGAGAGGAATTAAAGATACAATATCATATTCATTGCTTTTAAAATCATTTTATTTTGTTATTTATTATTTTATTATTTATTGATATTTTTAGCTATTGCATATTTATGTGTTTTCATTTCTTTCAATTGATTTTCTTTGAATCTTTATACATCATTACTAATTTTGGTGTAATTTATTCCACTTTGGGCACTTCTTCCTATTCTGACCTAAGAACAGATACATTCCTCTAATTCTCTTATCTGATGCCCTGTAAAAGGCTAGTGACTGTCTTCTCTTACAGAGATTAGACTTGATTTGGGTGAAACATTTATTCTGGAAGTTTACATGTCATAAAATCAAGGGCAAGATATTAAGGACTAAACTTTTGCACCTGTCATTTACAGGCTGTATGACTTTGGACAAGCTATTTAACCTCTTTGAGCCTCAGTTTTCTTTTCTATAATGTGGGGACAATATTATTTACTTCTCAGACCTATGGTGAGCATTAAATCAGATCAGATACACAAAGGCCTGGCACAGAGAAGCAGAATGAGAATACATAATCCTTTGTTTTCATATGGTTTCACTTAAGGCAGCATATTATTTCAAAGAGGTTGCTCTTTATAAAGTAATGCTATTATAGTAATGAAGGTAAAAGTAAGGATATATTAGTGCAATTATCCAGTTCTTTATGGAATCGCCTTCCTGGTGCTGGCTTACTTCTGATTCTCCTTTTCCAGAATAAAGTCCACTGTTTCACACATTGCCTTAGAATGTTCGGGGGACGTGGAAATATTCTTTTAAGTTTCACCAGGAAGCAATGTTACCGAAAGTCCATTTCTGGCCACAGATTTCCCTAGAATTTCAGGGAAATGGTCATGAACACAGAACAGGCATCATTTCTATAAGGTTTAAAACAAAAGAAAACAGAGAGAGAAAAAAAAGAATCAGACTTGAATCCCAAACAATCTTCCTGGACTTCTGTGAGTGCCTTCATGAGGTTCTCACAGCCTCTTCAGGTTTGCAATGCTCAGTGGTAGATTTTCAAACTGATTATGCTGTAATGCCTTTGCTATGTCTCTTGTTACCTTGGCTGTACATCAATCCAGTCATTCTTCCATTAAGGGTTTTGGAGAGGAGAAAATCACTTTTTTTTCTACTTTCTTGAAAAAATTAGCTAGTATTTAATGTGGAGAATGTTTTAAAATTTTCATTTGGATGGGGTCCATATGATTTAGGTTCAATTTACATTTTAAAAAGGATAAAAAAAATTAATTCCCACCCTAGTCCCATTTTGCCTCCTTTTGTCATTCATTCAAGTACACACTTGAAGGTGTTACTATAGTATGATGAATTTCTAAAAGTTATGTTTAGGGTAGCTCTAGGTCATACTATGAGTTTACAAGAATACCATGATTCAAAATAGAATGGGTGAGATTTGAAAGGGATTTGAGCAGGACCCCATCCAGTTCCTTGACAAAAGAAAGAGAATTTACATTGTAGAAATGGGATTGCTTTCTGCTCCTTTCACCTACATTGGTGAAATAACTATAAGGTTAGTCTGCATGCAACAGGACATTTCCTTGGCTGGCCTGTTTGTTGTTATCAGGCTAGATCCTGTAGTTTCAATTTAGTTTAAAGCCAGAGTAAAGTCATTTTTTTATCCCAGAAGCTTGCATGAAGAGTTACAGAGGGTTAAGAGACTCCTTGCACACATCAGGCTGTACCTGTATGCTAAACATGCACCATAAAGATAGTATTTGTGTTCATTCTTTCCAAAGAGGATTCTCAGCCCTGATTTTTCCATTGTCAAAGGTGATAAGCTACTATAGAGACTCAACTTCAAGAACCACTAATCCCCATAAAAGGCCAGCAAATGAGGAAGACAGGTTAAGATCATTAACCATAAGCTACACTGTTTTTAACTGATAGAGGGGATGCTGGCTAAAGAAAGTTCTTCTATTTTCAGAACTACTCTACCAAGGGAGAAAGCATGAACTTGCCACTATGAAAAGTAACCTTGTTTGTAACACAACTAAGCCAATTAAAGAGATGGCTTCATTTTTTGGAGGAGTCCCAAAAGAATGAAGCATGCTTTGTGTAAAGGAAATAATGCTTATATGGCCAAGTTTTCCACGGTCATTTCCCTTTCATCTAGGTTTTGTTGAGCTGCCACGTGGGTGTGTGTTCACACCATGTGTTTATGCATAAGAGATACTTCTCTATTCAACAGAATAGATCAGCTTTACTCACTGATTCTGTGATAGCTTATGTATTAGTATATTGGTTTTTGCATTTTCTTATACAGGAAAACTGAAATAATTTGACCAAGAGAAAAATCTTAAAAATATTCTTATTCTTTTAACGGAAATGAAATTGTTCTACTGTTTCCATGTATTATTCCTCACTTCTAAGTGTAAAACAGATAAGAACTTTTCTGAATGATGGATTTTGTCAATTCATTAGGAGGGACCTAATGAGCCCTTGCTGTGTCACTATTCTAGAAACACATTTTACATTAAGTATGACTTGCAGTTTTTCAGTGTTTGTCCTACAGATTGCATTAGAGAATAGGGCAGATTATGATAGGGTACAGAATGAAGATAAGAGAATACTTCAAAACACTTAACTACCAAACCTTTGGCTAGGTGCCGAACAATTAGAGACTTTTAAAAAATGCTCAAATGTTGCCTCTTGTTATTGAAGACATTAGGATATGATGTATACTCATTGACACATACTGTTATTGCAATAATAATATGAATTCCCCAGTCTCTCCTAGCCTAGTGAGATTTGCCTTACTGCAAAAACTCTATACTGCTTTTGATGGTAATACTTGACATACCCAATTCTGATTGATAAGACAAATAAGTTATCTGTGGATTTAATTTACCATGAATGCTTTCAGATACGGGGTAAAAACGAAGTATGAGTCCACCTGTATTCAAGTATATTAGTTTGCTCTCATTGGGTAACAAATTAGCATGGACTTAGTAGTTTAAAAAAACACTTCTTATTTTAGCTCACAATTCTATAGGTCAGAAGTCGGACACAACATGAAAGGGTTCTTTGCCCAGAGTCTCACAAACTAAAATCAAATTGCTGGGCTGCATTCTTCCAAGCTCATGTGGTTGTGGCAGGATGCAATTCCTTGTGGTTCCAGGACTGAATATTCCATTTCCTTGCCATCTCCCAGTTGGGGCAGCTTTCAGTTCCTTAGAGGTCCCCATATTCCTTGCCGTGTGGCTTTCTCTGTCTTCAAACCAGCAACAGAGAATCTCCCTGATGTCAAATCCCTTTCACTCATTAAATCTTTTTTTTTTTCTTCTCCCCAGGAAAAGACCTGTTCCTTTTAAAGGATCACCTGATTAGGTCAGGTTCACCCAGCATAATCATTGTTTCTTAGAGTCAACTGATCTGGAACCTAATTACATCTGCAAAAACCCTTCAGGGCAGTACTCAGGGTAGTGTTTGACTAAATAACTGGGAGAAGGTGTACGCATACCAAGGGGTAAAAATTTTGAGGGGCCATCTCAGAGTTCTGCCTGAATATCATTCATCCAAATTATTAAATTAATTTGTGGGATTAATTTAAAGTTTTTTAGCTATAAGAAAAGCCTAAAAAGAGCAAAAGAATTTGGCTTATGCCTTGATCATCAAAACACTTTATTTAATTTTATACAGGTGACTCCCCCCACCTCAATCATGCCAGTTTGATTCAGCATTTTTATTGAAATAGATGTAAAATAAATGTAGATAAAGATATGTATATAGGGACAGACCTAACACACTAACTGCATAAACTGAAAGCAAATATAGAGTAACCTGCTTCAACCAAGCAACTATCATTCATTTAGTATTTGCTGTGTTTCACACAGTGTTCTCAATGATGAAGACAGAAATGGGGTGCTATGTCCCAGTTAATTTCTAAATCTACTTAAATATCAATTAAAATATCAAAGACGTTTTAAGAACATTGCAATCTATATGCAGGGATAATCAAATAATAATACATTTTTAAAAAGTATTAATAAGGAGAGTATTCCAAATGCTACTTAATAATATGGCAACAGCATCATGATTTACAGAGGGTAGTTCAGCACAGGAATATAGGCAAATCAATGCAACATAATTGAAAATCCAGAAATATCTGATATATATGCCTTTAATATGAGTTTAACACAAAATAAAGCTAGTCTTTGAAATTACTGATATTATGCTATGAAAACTATGAACTGCTTGGGAGAAAGTAGAGTTATATTCCTTTTTTATTACATATAAAATTTTTAGATGATAAAAAATGTAAAGGTTAACAATGAGAACAAAATTATATGAGAACATTAGGTGAATATTTATTTTATTTTGGAGGCAAATAAATCTTCTTAAGCATAATCCCTAAAGCAGAAGCCAATGCAGAAGGTGATAGATTCAATTACAGAGAAAACAAATTGTTCTGCAGATCAAAAACACCCTGAATAAATGAGAAGGGTAAGTTATAAAATGAGAAAAAAAAATTTCCACAAATATGGGAGGAAAGGATTCATACCATTACTGTGCAATGAACCTTTACAAATCAATAAGTAAAACAATTCAAAAAGAAAAAATGCAAAAGGAATAAGTAAAAATTCACAATGGAGAAATATAAATGCCCCTTCACTCCTCCAAAAAGGAAAAACAAAAATACCCAAAATAACTGATAAAGAAATTTAAATTGAAGCAATGAGATATCATTTCTTTGGCAATCTATCAAAGATTTAAAACAGGGAATGATTTTTACAAAGTTAGTACTATATTAAATGTTGGAGAAAATGTAGAGATATGAACATACAGACCTTTTGTAAGCTAATCAAACAATTTATAGAAAAATCCTGAAAAGTATGTACATTAGTTAATTCAGAATTCAAATTTTATTAATATATATTTTAAAATAGCTAAGAATAAATGCAAAGATTTAATCAAAATGTTGATTGCAGTATTATTTATAAAAAAATCATATAGTCTAAGTACCCAACAATAAATTATGATAACATCATATTATAGACTATTATATAGTATTCTGAATTATTTTGTAAAAGAATATTTCATTATCTTGGGAGGCAGAGGTGAGTAGATAACTTGAGGTCAGGAGTTCAAGACCAGCCTGGTCAACATGGTGAAACCCTGTCTCTACTAAAAATACAAAAAATTAGCTGGGCATGGTAGTGCATGCATGTAATCCCAGCTACTCAGAAGGCTGAGGCAGGGACAACCGCTGGAACCCGGAGGTAAAGGTTGCAGTGAGCCGAGATGGCACCACTGCAGTCCAGCCTGTGTGCTCTGTCTCAAGTAAAACAAAACAAAACAAAACAAAACAACTATTGCATTCTCTGGTGAGTTTTAATTATATACATAATTTAAAAAGAATTCTTCCACCATATACAATTCATTTACTCATTATGTGTATTATTCTAAAAAGTTAAAAATTTAATTGTTTTTGATTTATGGGGTTATAGATAGTATGAATTTTATTTTCTTTCTGCTGATTTTTATTTTCTAAATTTTCTGTGATAAATGTGCTGTTTTTAATGATTTATCCCATTAATAATAGATACTATTATTGCAAATAAGAAGCTGGCAGTGGAACATAGCAGAAAGAACACAGATTTTGAAACCCCAATGGATATGTGGTTGAATCTTGATTCATAGGTCACTGGCTATCCTATTGTGCTTCAGTCAAGTGCTTGCCCTGAACCAGCTGACCTCTTGGCTGAGGAGGCAGGGTCATGTGTTCAAAACAAGGCTGCTTAGGGACTAGCGTTCAGCAGAAGTTGTAGGTGTTGTAGCTAGTCTCAAGGGTGTAGTAACCGTACTATGAACTATGATATAATAGTAAGTGCTAGATTTCTGGACTGAATAAAATGCTATCAAATAATGGAGAGAGGGAAAGAGGGCTCCTGAGACAATGTCACCGAAAAGGTGACACTGGTCTGGACTTTTCAAGATTGTGTAATTCACCAAATGGAGAAGGAGAAGCAGAGCAGGGAAAATGTATTAAAGGCAATGAGACATCACAAAAGAAGGCACGGAGGCCTGCAAAACTATGTGTGTTTGGAGAATAGTGGAAAATACGGTTATTGGTGTGAAGAGTGGTGGCCAAAAAAAAAAAAAAGAAAAAAAAAGACTAGAAAGGTAAGTGAGAGGTAGATTCCGGCTCTGCAAATGATCCTTCAATTTAAGGACTCCTCTGCTATAACTCAGGAATTCTCGACCCTGGCAGCACCTTAGAATCACTTGGGAGCCTTTAAAAAGCAGGGATGCAGACCGGGCGCGGTGGCTCACGCCTGTAATCCTAGCATTTTGGGAGGCCAAGGCGGGTGGATCGCGAGGTCAGGAGATCGAGACCATCCTGGTTAACATGGTGAAATCCCGTCTATACTAAAAAAATTGCAAAAAAATTAGCCAGGCATGGTGGCGGGCACCTGTAGTCCCAGCTACTTGGGAGGCTGAGGCAGGAGAATGGCGTGAACCCGGGAGGCAGAGCTTGCAGTGAGCCATGATCACGACACTGCACTCCAGCCCAGGTGACAGAACAAGCCTCTTTCTCAAACAAGAAAGAAAAAAAAAAAAAAAAAAGCAGGGATGCATGGGTCCCAATCTGGTTTTAAAGTCCAAATTCCCAGAGACTGGGCGTAAGTATGTTTTGAAAGACTCTCAGGTGATTGAAACAGCAGCCAAAGTCAAGAGCCACTGTTATAAACGATGTTATTTAACCTGTCTCCTATTTTCTGTACAGTGTGTACAGTGTCTAACTCTCTATTTTGTACTGAGGCTATTTTAAACTACACATTGGGCTCTCAGGGTATTACTAGCTAGAAGATTAGTCTTGGGTTATAATTTTCTTAGACTTTTAAGAGGTTGATAACACATCTCTACCTTTAACAGTTTCATCACATCTCAATTTCTTTATGATTTGCAACTCTCAAATCTCTAAGACAAACTCACCAAGAAATTTCTACCCCATTAAAACTTTTTCCCAGAGCCACACTGCTGAGGCCTGTCTAAGCGCACTCAATGGCAGGCACCTGTCTTCTACTTGTTCTTTCACTCAACCTTGTGGCTTTTTTCTGCCTTTCTTGGCTTATTAGTGGACTCTTCCCTTTGGGACTTCTACCTGTCAGATGATTCCACATAAGTGGGTGTAGCTTTCCTCTAATCTTCTCATAGGGAGACTTCCTTCAAAAAGGCTATTATTTATTCTTAGAACATGCATATTCCCTTATAACTGTCAATATCCTATTTTTTTGTTTAAAAAAATTTTGAGACTGACAATTCTGGGCTTTCTTCATCACCACAATTTCTGAATATGGCGAATGTGGAAGAATTCACACTCTTAAGCAATGCTACTCTTTAGAGAGAGCACAGGTAGGGCACAGATTATTTCAGTTGTAGTGAGAGCTAGCCAGGTTGCATAGGTTTTCTTACCTCTAATATTCTGAAGTGAATCAAGAGATTCATTAAAATAAAAGGCACCAACCATAGCCCCATAGTCCTAGAACTAACGAACACATAATAAATCCTAGTTCTTTCTAGCAAACTCCGAATGACACAGGCTAATAATCCATAAATATTCAGGAATCACTGTTATCTCAATCTGCCTAAACATGAGTTTGTCCTACTGGCTATTGGTTGAGTGGATAATAAGAAACATTCTTCTCATCCAGTTAATTACTCTCGACTACCCTGGTGTGTTCTGCTTCTTCAGATTTTCCCTCAGCTCTCTAAGGTTTTCATAATGTTTTCAACTTTTGTGTTTTCTATAGGTCTTATATCTTTTGTAATTTAATGGTGTCTTCTGAAAAACAGGGTGATAGTACTAAGAAACTAAAGTTGGATGGTGAGAAATCTATACTTAAAGGATTATTTGTAATTGCCTTATCAGCTGAAAGCATGTTTCTTTTTTTCCTGTATAAACACGAATAGGCATTCAACATATAATTTAATTTAGGAAATAAATTATATAATCTGCTCTTAAAGCTTATAATGTAATAAATATAGTTTTTCCAGAACTGGAGTGGAACTAAAAATTCTCAGTGATTTTGCCCAGACGGGTTGATGGGTGCAGCAAACCACCATGGCACATGTATACCTATGTAACAAACCTGCATGTTCAGCATTATGTTTTACTAGAACTTAAAGTAAAATTAAAAAAATAAATAAAATGAAAAAAGTTTTCTTACGTGAGTAAAAACGGCAGTTCACTGTGGATTGACACTTGGAACACACCTATTTTATCGGAGTAGGCAATCAGTTTAGAGGATCAAAAGGTCTTTTTGTTTGTTTGTATTTTTTTCAAAAGCTCTTTTTAAACATTTTTATCCACCAAAGACTTGTTAACATTGAAGGGTTATTAGAATGAAAAGAAAGGAATTAAAAATTAACATTATATTTTTTATTATGAAAATTGTCTGTGTAAAAGGAAAATATGTATTGGGAGCCAGCTAAGCTCACCACTAGACCACCAACACACTCAGAAAACCTATATTAAGCCATCAGTGTGGGATGATATTGATGTCAGTGTTTTCAGAGATCACTCAAGTCAACTCTTCCGTTTTTCCAGAGTGGGGACGAGACCATAAGGAACTTGCTCAGAGTTCCACAGGAAGTCACTAGAAGGTGTTTTTATTATCTTTATATTTGAGGTGAAACTGAAATTTGGAACATGTGCTCCACCTTTACTTTGGTAAATACTGAATTGTTTTCATGTTTTTTATTTAGGAAAAATCACAATTAACCCTTTCCTTTAGATGTATATAAGAAAGTGACCATTAAGTTAGATCTAAGTATTATTAGCTATAGTTTCTGATATGATTTTCACAGTGGTATAGACATCTTCTGAGATATTAGACTTTAATAAAAGCAACGATTTGCATGATACTGCTGCTGAAGAATGCAACATACAGCATATCTATATATATGTGTGTGTGTATATATATATTTAGATCAGTGTTTTCAAATTGTATTAACTGAGATGGCATTAGTGTTCTCTGAAAAAAAGACATCCCTGATGAAATAAGCTTACGAAACCCATTTTAAAGAAAGCTTAGCAAGATTCTTTTCTGTAGGACTATCTAGAACCTTAATATTCTGAAGAGTACTGTGAATCTCTCTGTTGGGGTAAATGATGTAATATTTCCCAAATATGTTTGCCCATGGAACTCTCTTATTTTTTCTTTATTAAATAACTAACATTTCATCAGAATACCCATGTTTTGAAAAGTACAACGTATCAAATGCAGTTCTCAAATATCTCTTTCAGCTTTTCTCAAACTCAGTTTTATTTTTTAACTTTTAATTTAGGTTTGTGAGTGTATGTACAGGTTTGTTACATGAAATTGTGCCATGAGAGTTTGTTGTACAGATTATTCCATCACCCATGTATTAAACCCAGTAGTCAATAGTTGTCTTTTCTGCTTCTCTACCTCCTCCCACCATCTACCCTCAAGTAGACGCCAGAGTCTTTGTTTCCTTCATTGTGACCATGAGTTCTCATCATTTAGCTCCCACTTGTAAGTTAGAACATGCAGTATTTGGTTTTCTGTTCCTATATTAGTTTGCTAAGGATAGCTCCATGTTCCTGCAAAAGGCATGCTTTGTTCTTTTTTGTGGCTGCATAGTATTCCATGGTGTATATGTACCACATTTTCTTTATCCAATCTGTCACTGATGGACATTTAGGTTGATTCCATGTTGTTGCTGTTGTGAATTGTGCTGCAATGAACATATCATGTACATATGTCTTTATAACAGAATGATTTATACTTCTCTCTGTATATACCCAGTAATGGGATTGCTGAGTTGAATGGTAGTTCTGCTTTTCGCTATTTGAGGAATTGCCATTCTGCTTTCCACAATGGCCGAACTAATTTACACTCCTGCCAACAGGGTGTAAATATTCCCTTTCCTCTGCATCTTTACTGGCATCTATTCTATTCTGGCTTTTAAATAATGGTCATTCTGACTGGTATCTCATTGTGGTTTTGATTTGCATTTCTCTAATAATCAGTGATATTGAGCTTTTTTTCATACATGTGTTGGCTGCATGAATGTCTTCTTTTGAAAAGTGTCTGTTAGAGTCCTTTGCCCACTTTTTAATGAGGTTGTTTGTTTTTCCCTTGTAAATTTGTTTAAGTTTCTTACAGATGCTGGAAAGTCATTGTCGGATGTATAATGTGCAAAAATGTTCTCACATTCAGTAGGTTGTCTGTTTACCTTGTTGATAGCTTCTTTGCTGTGCAGAAGCTCTTAAGCTTAATTATATCCCACTTGACAATTTTTGCTTTTGTTGCTATGGCTTTTGGTGTTTTTGTAATGAAATATTTGCCTGTTCCCATGTCCAGGATGGTATTGACTAGGTTGTTTTCCAGGGTTTTTATACTTTTGGGTTTTACATTTAAGTCTTTAATACATATGGAGTTGATTTCTATATGCAGCATGAGAAAGTGATCCAGCTTCAATCTTCTGCATATGGCTAACCAGTTACCCCACCACCATTTATTGAATAGGAAGTTTTTCCCAAAAACAGACAAGCTTTTTTGTCAGCTTGGTCAAAGATCAGATTTTTGTAGATGTGTGGCATTATTTCTGGGCTCTCTATTCTGTTCCATTCGTCAGTGTGCATGTTTTTGTATCAGTACCATACTGTTTTGGTTACTAGAGCCCTGTAGTATAGTTTGAAGTCAGGTAATCTGATGCTTCCAGTTAGCTTTGTTCTTTTGCTTAGGATTGCCTTGGTGATTTGGGCTCTTTTTTGGTTCCATATGAATTTTAAAATAGATTTTTCTAGTTATGTGAAGAATGTCCTTGATAGTTTGATAGAAATACCATTGAATATATAAATTGCTTTGGGCAGTATGGCCATTTTAATGATATTGATTATTCCTATTCATGATCATGGGATAAGTGTGGGATGTTCTCCCATTTGTTTGTGTCTTCTCTGATTTATTTGAACAGTATTTTGTAGTTCTCCTTTTAGAGATCTTTCACCTCTTTATTAGCTCTATTCCTAGGAATTTTATTATTTTTGTGGCAGTTGTGAGTGGGATTGTCTTCCTGATTTGGCTTTCGATTTGACTATTGTTGGCGTATAGGAAAGCTAGTAAATTTTGCACATTGATTTTGTATCCTGAAACTTTGCTGAAGTTGTTTATGAGCTTAAGGAGCTTCTGGGCTGAGACAATGGGGTTTTCTAGATACAGAATCATTTTGTCTGCAAACAGAGATTATCTGACTTCCTCTCTTCCTATTTGGATGCCCATTCTTTCTTTTTCTTAACTGGTTGCTCTGGCTGGGACTTCTAATACTATGTTGAATAGGATTAGTGAGAGAGAGCATCCTTGTCTTGTGCCAGTTTTCAAGGGGAATACTTTCAGTTTTGGCCCATTTAATATGATGTTGGCTGTGGGTTTGTTGTATATGGCTCTTATTATTTTGAAGTATGTTCCTTCAATACCTAGTATATTGAGAGTTTTTAACATGAAAGAAGTGTTGAATTTTACCAAAAGTCTTTTCTGTGTCTATTGAAATAATTATGTGGTTTTGACTTTTGTTCTGCTTATGAGATGAATCACATTTACTGATTTGTGTATGTTGAACCAACCTTGCATCCTGGTGATGAGGCCTACTCAATCATGGGGGATTAACTTTTTGATGTGCTGCTGGATTCAGTTTGCAAGTATTTTGTTGAGGATTTTTGCATTGATGTTCATCAAGGATATTGGCCTGAAGTTATATATTTTGTGTGGGTCTCTGCCAGGTTTTGGTATCAGGGTGATGTTGGCCTCACAGAATGAGTTGAGGAGAAGTCCCTCCTCCTCAAAGTTTTGGAATAGTTTCAGTAAAAATGGTACCAAACTCGTCTTTGTACATCTGGTAGATTTTGGCTGTGAATCAATCTGATCCTGAAGTTTTTTTTGGTTGGTAGGCTATTTATTACTGATTCAATTTTGGAACTCATAATTGGTCTGTTCAGGGAATCGATTTCTTCCTAGCTCATTCTTGAGAGGGTATATGTATCCCAGGAATTTATCTATCTCTTCTAGGCTTTCTAGTTTGTGTGCATAGAGGTGTTCATAGTAGTTTCTTATGGTTATTTCTATTTTTGTGGGGTCAGTGGTAATGTCCCCTTTATCATTACTAATTGTGTTTATGTGGATCTTCTTTCTTTTCTTCTTTATTAGTCTAGCTGGTGGCCTTTTAATCTTATTAAATTAAAAAAAAAAAACTCCTGTATTCCTTGATTTTTTAAAATGATTTTCTGTCTCAGTTTCATCAGTTCAGTTCTAATTTTGATTATTTCTTGCCTTCCACTAGCTTCGGCACTGATTTGTTTTACTTCTCTAATTCTTTCAGTTCTTTTGTTAAGTTGTTAATTTGAGATCTAATTTTTTCATATGGGCATTGAGTGCTATGAATTTCTCTATGAATACTACCTTAGCTATGTCTCAGAGATTCTGGTATACTGGGTCATTGTTCTCCTTAGTTAAAAAGAACTTACTAATTTCTGCCTTAATTTCATTATTTACCCAAAGTCATTCAGGAGCATGTTGCCTAATTTCCATGTAATTGCATGGTCTTGAATGATTTTCTTAGTTTTTGGCTACTATTTCTATTGCACTGTGGCCCGAGAGTGTGTTTGGTATGATTTCAGTTCTTTTGCATTTGCTGAGGATTGTTTTTTGTCCAATTATATAGTCCATTTTAGAATGCATACCATATGGTGGTGAGAAGAATGTTATTTTGAGGTGGAGACTTTTGTAGAGGTCTGTCAGATCTATTTGGTACAATTTGGGTTCATTTTCATACTGCTATGAAGAAATACCCAAGACTGGGTAATTTATAAAGAAAAAGAGATTTAATGGACTCACAATTCCATATGGCTGGGGAGGCCTCACAATCATGGCAGAAGGCTAAGGAGGAGCAAAGGCACATCTTACATGGCAGCAGGCAAGAGAGCATATGCAGAAGAACTGCCATTCATAAAACCAGCACGTCTTGTGAGACTTATTCAGTATCATGAGATCAGCATGGAAAAACCCACCCCCATGATTTGATTATCTCCCATTGGGTACCTCCCATGACACATGAGGATTATGGGAACTACAATTTAAGATGAGATTTGGGTGGGGACACAGCCAAACCATACCATTCCACCCCTGGTCCCTCTCGAATCTTCTGTTCTCACATTTCAAAACCAATCATGCCTTCTCAACAGTCTCCCAAAGTCTTAACTCATTTGAGCATTAGCTCAAAAGTACACCATCCAAAGTCTCATCTGAGACAAGGCAAGTCCCTTCCACCTATGCACCTGTAAAACCAAAAGCAAACAAAAGCAAGTTAGTTTTTTGACAATGGGAGTAAAAAAAAGATACAATGGGGGTACAGGTGTTGGATAAATACACCCAATCCAAATGGAAAAAATGGCCAACATGATGTGGCTACAGGCTCCATGAAAATCTGAAATCCAACGGGGCAGTCAAATCTTAATGCTCCAAAATGATCTCCTTTGACTCCATATCTTACATCCAGGTCAAACTGATGCAAGACATAGACTCCCACAGCCTTGGGCAGATCCAGCCCTGTGGCTTTGCAGGGTACAGCCCCAGTCCTGGCTGCTTTCATGGACTGGTATTGAGTATCTACCATTCTGGGTTCTGGAGAACAGTGGCCCTCTTTTCACAGCTCCACTTGGCAGTGCCCCAATGGGGACTCTGTGTGGGGGCTCTGACCCCACATTTCCCTTCTGCATGGCCTTAGCAGAGGTTCTCCATGAGGGCTCTGCCCCTTCAGCAAATTTCTGCCTGGACATCCTGGAGGTTCTCTCTCTTTTTCATACATCCTCTGAAATCTAGGTGGAGGCTCCCAAACCTCAATTCTTGATTTCTGTACACCTGCAAGCCCAACACCACATGGAAGCTTCCAAGGCTTGGAGCATGTGCTCTCTGAAGCCATGGTCCATGCTGTACCTTGGCCCTTTTTAGCCATGGCTGGAGTGGCTGGGAGGCAGGGCACCTAGTCCCTAGGCTGCAAGCAGCAGGGGAGACCCTGAACCTGGCTCAGGAGACCATTTTTTCCCTCCTAGGCCTCTGGGCCTGTGATGGGAGGGGCTGCCTCAAGGTCTTAGATATGCCTTGGGGACATTTTCCCTCTTGTTTTGGTGGTTAAGTTTGGTTCCTTGTTACTTATGCAAATTCTGCAGCTGGCTTGAATTTCTCCCCAGAAAATGGGTTTGTCTTTTCTACTGCATCATGGGGCTCCAAATTCTTCAAACTTTTATGCTGTTTCCTCTTGAACACTTTAGAAATTTCTTCCACCAGATTCCCTAAATGATCTCTCTCAAGTTTAAAGTTTCACATATCTCTAGGACAGGGGCAAAATGCTGCTAGTCTCTTTGCATAGCAAGAGTGACCTTTACTCCATAATCATATGGAATAATCCATATGATTATTAACATTTTTCTCAAAGCCATTCTAGAGTTTGGAACTCTAGAAAGTTCCAAACTTTCCCACATCTTCCTGTCTCTGAACTCTCTAAGTCTTTAGGAAGTTCGAAACTGTCCCACTTGTTCCTGCCTTCTTCTGAATCCTCCAAACTGTTCCAATCTCTGCCTGTTACCTAGTTCCACAGTTACTTCCATATTTTTGAGTATCTTTACAGAAGCAACCCACTACTCCCAGTACCAACTTACTGTATTAGTCCATTTTCATAATGCTATGAAGAAATACCCAATATTGGGTAATTTATAAAGAAAAGAGGTTTAATAGGCTCATAGTTCCACATGACTGGGGAAGCCTCACAATCATGGTGGAAGGTGAAGGAGGAGCAGAGGCATGTCTTACATGTTGGCAGGCAAGAGAGTGTGTGCAGGGGAACTGCCCTTTATAAAACCATCAGATCTCAAAGACTTATTCACTGTCATGAGAACAGCATGGGAAAACCTGCCTCCATGATTCAATTACCTTCCACCAGGTCCCTCCCGTGATACATGGGGATTATAGGAGCTAAAACTCAAGATGAGATTTGGGTGGGGATACAGCCTAACCATATGAGGTACTGAATATCTTTGTTAATGTTCTGCCTTGATGATCTGTCTAATAGTGTTAGTGGAATGTCAAAGTCCCTCATTTTTATTGTGTAGGAGTTGATGTCTCTTTGTAGGTCACCAAGAACTTGCTATGAACCTGGGTGCTTCTGTGTTGGGTGCATGCATATTTAGGATAGTTAACTCTTGTTGTTGAATTTAACCCTTTACCATTATGTAATGCCCTTCTGGGTGTCATTACATGTGAGACAGGTTTCTTGAAGACAGCATACCATTGAGTCTTGCTTTTTTATCCGGTTTGCTACTTTGTGCATTTTAAGTGGGACATTTAGACCATTTACATTCAAGGTTAGTATTGATATGTGTGGATTTGATCCTGTCATGTGTTGTCAGCTGGTTATTATGTTATCTTGTTTGTGTTTTTGCTTTATAGTGTCACTGGTCTGTGTATTTAAGTGTGTTTTCATATTAGCTGGTAACAGTCTTTTCTTTCTATATTTAGTGCTCCTTTCAAGATCTCTTGTAAGGTAGGTCTGGTGGTAAAAACTTCCTCCACATTTGCTTATCTTAAATGGATCTTATTTCTCCTTTGCTTAGGAAGCTTTGTTTAGCTGGTGATATGGTTTGGCTGTGTCCCCACTCAAATCTCATCTTGAATTTTAGCTCCAATGACTCCTACATGTTGTGGGAGGGACTTGGTGGGTGGTAATTGAATCATGGGACCGGTCTTTCCTGTGCTGTTCTCATGATAGTGAAGAAGTCTCATGAAATCTGATGGTTTTATAAAGGGAAGTTTCCCTGCACAAGTTCTCTTCTTTTGTTTGCCACCATGTGAGACATGCCTTTCACCTTATGCCACGATTGTGAGGCCTCTCCAGCCACATGGAACTGTCAGTTCACTAAACCTGTTCTTCCTTATAAATTACCCAGTCTTGGGTAAGTCTTTATCAGCAGTGTGAAAATGGACTAATTCAGCTGGATATGAAATTCTTGGTTGAAGATTTTCTCTTTAAGAATATTGAATATAGGCCCTGAATCTCTTCTGGCTTGTAGGGCTTCAGCTGAGAGGTCCCACTCTTAGCCTGATGGGGTTCCCTTTGTAGGTGACCTCATCTTTCTCTTTAGTTGCCTTTAACATTCTTTCTTTCATTTTGACCTTGGAAAATCTGATGGTTAGTGTCTTGGGGATCATCTTCTTGGGCAGAATCTTGTAGTAGCCTCTGTATTTCCTGAATTTGACTGTTTGCCTCTCTAGCAAGGTTGGGGAAGTTTTCATGAACAATATTCTGAAATATGTTTTCCAGGTTGTTTGCTTTCTTGCCCACCCTTTCAGGGATGCCAGTGATTTGTAGATTTGGCCTATTTACCTGATCCCATACTTCTTGGAGATTTTGCTCATTTCTTCTTATTCTTTTTATTTAATTTTTGTCTGATAGTCTTATTTCAGAGAGCTAGTCTTAAAGTTCTGAATTTTATTTCTCAGCTTGATTTATTCTGTTGATAATACTTGTGACTGCATTGTGAAATTATTGTATTGTGTTATTCAGCTCTGTCAGACACATTAGTGTTTTTTAAATTTTTTTTAATATATTGGCTATTTAATATATTGGCTATTTTGTCCTTTAGCTCCTATATGGCTTTCCTGTGATTCTCAGTTTCCTTGGATTAGGTTTTACCATCCTCCTAAATCTCAATGATTTTTATTGCTATCCATATTCTGAATTGTATTTCTGTCATTTCAGCCAGCTCAGTCTGGTTAAGAACCCTTACTGAAGAATTTGTGCAGTTGTTTGGAAGACATAGAGCACTCTGGCCATTTGAGTTACCAAAGTTCTTGCATTTATCTTTCTTATCTCTGCATTTGGGTGTTCCTTTAACTGCAGTGTAGATTTAGTATAGTCAGTAGAGTTCTTTTCTGGATATTTTCACAGGCCCGTGGTTTTGTGCAGGGTCTTTGTTTGAAGCTGACTTCTTGTCTTTGGTTTCAGAGGGGGTATGTTAGTGAGGTAATTTTGGTATTGAAGCTTTGAAGTGTGATTCAGTAGGTGGCACTTAGACATATTTGTTGGTTGGTAGACTGTTGCTCAGTCATGTGCTTCCTCTATGTTTTCTCACAGTTGCAGCTGTGTTTCCTCTCAATGCTCTGAAAGCATGTGCTCTTCTCCACCTTGAATGCTAGCTGTAGATTCTGGCTTGGCATTCCTGGGCTGCCCACTGCAGTTTTGGGGTGATCTCAGTATTTATGTTCTTTTCTCAACTTGGAGAGAGTAGAGGAAGGGACCTTAGTAGTGGTTGTGGCCAAGGGTCTTTTGCTTGTCTCCTAGGGGCTCCACCCCAGAGAGATGCAGGTCAGCAATAACTAAGTGCAATCGGGCCAGGATGGAGGGTCTGTGCTGTGGGTGCAAGTTGGGGGTTCCTTATTTGATGACAAGCAGTGGGGGTGGATGGGATCCATGGAAGATGGACTGACCTCCTCTGCTTGGGTCTGCTGCAGTTTGTTGAAGGTGTGGATAAGGCATTTAGGGTCTTTGCTCCTTCATTAGTCTGAGAGTAGCAAGGCCAGTTCCACTGCAGAGGTGGTGGCAGAGAGGCTTTCAGTTGCCTCTGGGGGCTCTGTTCAGGGAGTTGCTGAGCTTCTTACTGGCTTTATACTCTCAGTGAGGGGTAGCTGGAGGTCCAGGCCTAGAGAACCTACCCAGTGAAGAGACATGGGAATGGGCACCCATGTTAACAGTCTGATCATTTTTCCTTAGGGCTGCTGCAGTACACTGGGAGCCCACTCCAGTCCATAGTTACCTCAGATTTTCTAGTACCTGGAGGTACCAACAGTGAAGGCTGCAAAACAGCAAAGATGGTGGCTTGTTCCTCTCTCTAGGAGCTCTGTTCTATCAAGATTTGACTCTTTTGCCAGCCCCACTGCACCTGTAGGAGGTGGCTGCAGACTCCAGTTGGGAGGCCTCACCCAGTGAGGAGAAATGTGATTGGGGATCTGCTTAATAAAACAGACTGGCCTTGCCTTTAGTAGAGCAGCTGTGCTGTTTTGGGGATCCACTTCAGCCTCTGGTCACTTCAAGACTCTTCAAAGCCTGAACGGTGGAATGTCTAAGTCACCCAAACAACAAAAATGGTGGGCCACCCCTCTCTTTGGGAGCTCCATCTTAGAGAGGTTTCACATCTCTGTCAGCCAGAAAAAAGTGGTGGGGGTGGCTGGAGACCCTAGTTGGGAGGTCTCACCCAGTTAGGAGGAATGGGATTGAGGACCCACTTAAAAAAGCAACCTGACCATGTTTTTGTAGAACAGCTGTGCTGTGCTCAGGTACTGCTTCCACCCCGGTCGACTTGGACTCTCCAAGGCCCAAAGGCTGGAACGGCTATTGTAGAACAGCTGTGCTGTGCTCAGGTACTGCTTCCACCCCGGTCGGCTTGGACTCTCCAAGGCCCAAAGGCTAGAACGGCTATGTCACTCAAACAGCAAAGATGGAGGCCCACCCCTTTCCATGGGAGCTTCTTCTCAGGTAGGTACAATGCTGCTACAGGTGACTGGCTGAAATTCCAAGCCAGTGCCTCTTGTCCTGTGAGGTACCTTGGAAGTAGGGACTACAGACTGTTGCTGATCAGCACCCTGGATTCAGCCCATTTCCTAGAGGTGTGTATGGGGTCTAATCTCCTGTTTTGCCAGAATGGCGGTTACTTTTGCTGAAAAGCCTGAAAAACCCAGGTATCTAAGGCTCTTGGGTCTCCATGTGTACCTGTGTGGCTCCATGTAGCTCTGTGTTAGACTGAAGGCCCTGGTGGAGTGGGTTCATGAGGGGAGCTCCTGACCTGAGGGTTGCAAAGATCTATAAGAGAAGCATGGTTTTCTGGGGTTGCTCACTCATATCGATTGCATCCCTGGTTGGGGCTGAGCAAGGTTTCCCTGGCTCTGTGTCACTCCCTGGTGGGCCGTCATCCTGCCTTGCTTTTCACCATTCTCGTGGGTTGAGTTGTTTCCTTGATTAGTTCTAATGCATGTACCTGGATGTGTCAATTAAAGGTGCCATATTTACATTCATTCCCTTTCATTCCTCTGTGTGAGAGTCATGCACACCAGCTGCTTCTAATCAGCCATCTTGGCTACCCCCTCAATATTATTTTTATTTTTTAAAATTTGTACAAATTTATGGGGTACATTTGAAGTTCTATTACATCTATATAAGGCATAGTGATTAAGTCAGGGTATTTAGCGTGTCCATCACCTGAGTACAATACCTATTTGTGAAGTATAATCACCCTACTCTGCTATCAAACATTGAGTTTATTCCTTCTGCTTTACTATATATCTGCATCTTTTAATCCATGTCTTTTCATCCTTCCCCTTCCTCTCAATTCACCCTTCCCCGTCTCTGTTACCTATCTTTTTACTTTCTACCTCTGTGTGATCAATTTTTTTAGTTCCCAAATAAAAGTGAAAGCATGCAATTTTTTTTTTTTTTTTTTTTTTTTTTGAGACAGAATCTCACTCTGTCGCCCAGGCTGGAGTACAGTGGTGGCATCTTCACTCACTACAACCTCTGCCTCCTTGGTTCGAGTGATTTTCCTGCCTCAGCCACTCAAGTAGCTGAGACTACAGGTGTTTGCCACCATGCCCAGCTAATATGTATGTATGTGTGTGTATATATATATATATTTTTTTGAGACAGAGTCTTACTTTGTTGCATAGGCTGGAGTACTATGGTGTGATCTTGGTTCGCTGCAACCTCCCCATCCTGGGTTCAAGCAATTCTCCTGCCTCAGCTTCTTGAGTAGCTGGGATTACAGGCATGCACTACCATGCCCACCTAATTTTTGTATTTTAAGTAGAGATGGGGTTTCACTATGTTGGCCAGGCAGGTCTTGAACTCCTGACCTCAGGTGACCTGCCTGCCTTGGCCTATCAAAGTGTTAGGATTATAGGTGTGAGCCACCGTTCCTGGCCTAATATTTGTATTTTCATTAGAGACAGGGTTTCACCATGTTGGCCAGGCAGGTCTCAAATTCCTGACCTCAAGCCATCTGCCTGCCTTGGCTTCCCAAAGTGCTGGGATTACTGGTGTGAGCCACCATGCCCTGTCCAATATTTTTCTTTTGTCTCTGGCTTATATCTCTTAAGATAATGATAATGACCTCTAGTTTCATCCATATTTCTGTAAATGACATGATTTCATTCTACTTTTTTAGGTGAATAGTATTTCACTGTGTGTGTGTGTGTGTATATATAAATATATATATATATAAAATATATATATAAATATATATATGTAAAATATTTTCTTTATCTATTTATCCATTGATGAACATTTAGATTGATTCCATGTCTTTGCTACTGTGAATAAAGCTGCAATAAACATCTGAGTGTGTTTACCTCTTTGAAATATTCACTTCTTTCCCTTTAGGTAGGTACCCAGTAGTGGGATTACTAGATCAAGTGGTAATTCTATTTTTTGATTTTTGAGGAATCTCCATACTGTTTTCTATAGTGTTTGTACTAGTTCACACACCCACCAATAGTGTATGAGTTCCCTTTTCTTCACATCCTCACCAACATCTGTTATTTTTTGCCTTTTTAAAAGTAGCCATACTTACTGGGGTAAAATTATATCTCATTGTGGTTTTGATTTGCATTTCTCTGATGATTAATGATGTCAAACATTCTGTGGTATAAACATTGGCCTTCTGTATGTCTTCTTATGAGAAGTATCTATTCATATCCTTTGCCCACTTGTTAAAGGGATTATTTTTCGTCCCTTTGAGTTGTTTGAGTTCATTGTATATTCTAAATGTTAGTCTTCTGTCAGATTAAGTGTTTACAAAAATTTTGTCTCATACAACAGGTTATCGCTTCACTCTGTTAATTATTTATTTTGCTGTAAAGAAGCTTTTTGGTTTAATTCCTACTTGTCTCTCTTTGTTTAAGTTGCCTGTGCTTTTGAGGTCTTAGTCATAAGTAATTTGCCTAGATCAATATGTAGGAGAGTTTCCCCTAGATTTGTTTTTTCTGACAGAGTCTTGCTGTGTCGCCCAGGCTGGAGTCAGTGGTGCGATCTTGGCAACCTCTGCCTCCTGGGTTCAGGAGATTCTCCTGCCTCAGCCACCCGAGTAGCTGGGACTACAGGCACGCACCACCACGCCTGGCTAATTTTTGTATTTTTGTATTTTTAGTAGAAACAGGGTTTCACCATATTGGATGGGCTGGTCTTGAACTCCTGACCTTGTGATCTGCCCCACCTCAGCCTCCCAAAGTGCTGGGATTACAGGCATGTGCCACCGTGCCTGACCGATTCCCCAGATTTTTTTCTAATATTTTTGTGGTTTCAGGACTTACAGTTAAGACTTTAATACATTTTGAGTCAATGTTTGTATATAGTGAGAAAATAGGGGTCTAGTTTCATTACCCTGTATTTGGCTGTCCAGTTTTCCCGGCAACATTTATTGAAGGGTGTGTTTTTTCACCAATGTAAGTTCTTGTTGGCTTTATTAAAGATCAGTTGACTGTAAATTTGTGGCTCCATTTCTGGGTTCTCTATTCTGTTCAGTTAGTCTATATGTCTATTTTCATACTAGTATCATGCTGTTTTGGTTTTTATAGCCTTGTAATATATTTTGAAGGCAGATAATGTTAAGCCTCCCTAGCTTTGTTCTTTTTGCTGAAGATTGCTTTGGCTATTCAGGTTCTTTTTTTGGTTCCACATGAATTTTAGGATTGTTTTTCTAATTCTGTGAAAAATATCATTGGTATTTCAATAGAAATTGCACGGGGTCTGTAGATGGCTTTGGGCAATATAGTCATTTTAAGAAAATTAATTCATCCAATCCATTAGCATGGAATATTTTTCAATTTCTTTGTGTCATCTTAATTTCTTTCATCGGTGTTTTATAGAATCTTTATAGAGATGTTTAACTTTCTTTGTTAAATGTATTCCAAGATATTTTATTTCTTGGTAGCTATTAGAAATAGAATTTTCTTCTTATTTTCTTTCTCAGCAAGATCATTATTGGTGTATAAAAATGCTACTGATTTTTGCACATTGCTTTTGTATCCTGAAGCTATGGAATTCATTTATCAAATCTAAAAGAATTTTGGTGAAGTCTTCACGTTTCTCTAGGCCTAAGATCATTTCATCAGCAAAGAGGACAATTTGACTTTCTCTTTTCCAATGTAAATGCCTTTTATTTCTTTGTCTTACCCGATTTCTCTGGCTAGAACTTCTGGTACTATGGTGAATAGGAGTAGTGAAAGTGGGCATCCTTGTCTTTTTCTAGTTTTTAGAGGACAAGCTTTCAACTTTTCCTTATTCAGTAAGATGTTAATTGTGGGTTTGTCATATATGACCTTTATTATGTTGAGACATGTGTTTTCTACGCCTAGTGGGTTGAGACTTTGTATCATGAAGGGATGTGAAATTTTACCAAATGCTTTTTCTGCATCTATTAAGATGATCATATGGCTTTTGTCCTTCATTCTGTTGATCTAATGTATTATATTTACAATTTGCATGTATTGAAACATTCTTGCATCCCTTGGATAAGTACCACTTGATCACTAGATTGTATTGTACTATCTTTTTGACTTGCTGTTGGATTCAGTTTAGTAGGAGGATTTTTGTGCCTATGTTCATCAGAGGTTTTGACCTGTAGTTTTCTTTTTTGTTGTTGTTGTTTCCTTACTTGGTTTTGGTGTCAAGGTGATGCTGGGCTCATAGAATGAGTTAGGGAGGACTCTCTCCTTTTCAATTTTTTGGAATAGTTTCAGGAAGATTGATAATAGTTCTTCTTTGTACATTTGGCAGAAGCTAGCTGTTAATCCATCTGGTCTTAGGCTTTTCTTTGTTGGGAGACTTTATGTTACTGATTCAATCTCAGTTATTGGTCTGTTCAAGCTTTCCATTTCTTCCTGTTTTGATCCTAGTAGGATGTATGTTTTCGGAAACTTATCTATTTCCTTAAGGCTTTACATTTTGTCAGCATGTAGTTGTTCATGGTAGTCTCTGACAATCTTTTGTATTTCTGTGATATCAGTTGTAATATCTCCTTTTTCCTTTCTGATTTTGTTTATTTGGTCTTCTCTCTTCCTGGTTAGTCTAGTTAGTAGTTACCAATTATTTTTATATTTTCAAAAGAGCATTTTTTCATATAATTGATCGTTTGTATGGTTTTTTGGTCTCAATTTCATTTAGTTCTGCTATGGCCCTTGTTCTTCATTTTCTCCTGCTAATGTTGGGTTTGGTTTATTCTTGCTTTTCTGGGTCTTTGAGGTGCATTGTTGGATTGCTAATTTGGAATTTTTAAACTCTTTTGATATAAGCATTTATTGCTATAAACTTCCCCCTTAGCACTACTTTTGCTGTATCCCACAGGTCTTAGTATGTTGTGTTTCTGTTTTCATTTATTTCAAGAAATTGTTTGATTTCCATTATTATTTTTTTATTGAACCAATGATCATTCAGGAGCATGTTGTTTAATTTTTATGTATTCGTATAGTTTCCAAAGTTCCTTTTTCTATTGATTTCTAGTTTTATTCCATTGTGGTCTGAGAAAACACTTGATATGATTTCAAATTTTAAAAAATTTTCTGAGATTTTTTATGTGGCCTATTATGTGGTACATCCTGCAGAATGTTTCACGTGTTGATGGAAAAAAATGTACGTTCTGTAGTTGTTGGATAGAGTGTTCTGTAAATATCTCTTAGGGCCATTTGGTCTAAAGTCTTGTTTAAATTCAATGTTTCTTTGTTGATTTTCTGTCTAGCTGATCTGTTTAATGCTGAGGGTGGAATGTTGAGTCCCCCACTATTATGGTATTGAAGTTTATCTCTTTCTTTAGATCTAGAATATTTGTTTTATGAATTTCAGTGTTCCAGTTTTGGATGTATATATGTTTAGAATTGTTAAATATTCTTGCTGAATTGATCCCTTTATCATTGTATAATAATCTTATTTGTCTTTTTTTAATTGTTCTTGAGATAAAGTCTTTTTGTCTGATATAAGTATAGCTACTCCTGCTGACTTTTGTTTTCCTTTTGCATGTAATAACCTTTTCCATTCCTTTACTTTCAGTTTATATGTGTCTTTACTGCTAAGGTGAGTTTCTTATAAGAAGTACGTAGTTGGATCATGCTTTTTAAAAAAACCAGTTCAGCCATTCTGTATCTTCTAAGTGGAGAATTTAATTCATTTATGTTCAAGGTTATTATTGATATATGAGGCTGTGTTTCTGTCACATTATAAATTGTTTTCTGATTGTTTTATATATTGTTTATTCCCTTATTTTTCTCTTATTGTTTGTCTTTTAAGCATTTCTTATAATCAATTGCCTCAGCATTTGCTTGTCTGGGAAAGACTTTACTTCTTCATTTATATAATACAATTTTGTTGGTTACAGTATTTTTGGCTTCTTGACTGTGAGACTTTTTCTTTCAGCACCTTAAAAATATCATCCTGTTCTCTTCTGGTCTTTAAACTTTCTGCTGAGAAACCCACTGTGAATCTAATAGGATTTCCTTCATAGGTGACTAGCCACATTTCTCTTGCTGTTTTTAGAATTTATTCTTTATCATTGACTTTAGATGGTCTGATAATAATGTGCCATGGAGACCATTTTTCATTGTATCTGCCCATTGATCACTGAGCTTCTTGCCTCTGAGTATCTAAATCTCTTGCTAGACTTGGGAATTTTTCATTTATTATTTTGTTAAATTGATTTTCTAATCCTTTTGTTTTCTCTTTTCCTTGGAAGTACCAATAATTTGTGTATTTGGTCACTTTATGTTGTCTCAAATTTCATGAAGGCTTTGCTTATTCTTTTTTGTGTTTTTTTTTTTTTCTTTATTTTTATCTGACTGGGTTATTTCAAAAGACCTGTCTTCAAGTTCTGATATTCTTTCTTCTGCCTGATCTATTCCATTGTTGAAGTTTTCAAATATATTTTGTATTTTCTTCAATTATTTGTTCAGTTCTAGAATTTCTATCTGGGTCTTTTTAAAATAATCTATGTCTTTGGTACAGTTCTTATTTATATCCTGAATTGTTTTTCTGATTCTTTGTACTCATCTCAGAATTCTTTTGTATCTCACTGGCTTCTTTAAACTTAGTATTTTGAATTATTCATCTTGAATTTTGGTGATTCTTTTTGATTAAGATCTATTGCTGGAGAATTATGTGTTCTTTCCTTGTCATATTGACTTGTTTTTCATGTTTCCTGTGTTGTTTTGTTGATTTCTGCGCATCTGTGCATCAGTTTTTCCTATTTTTGAATTTACTTGTGGGGAGGACTTTTTCCTGGAGATATATCTGTGGTTTTGGTTGGTTAGGGCACTTTGGCTTTGATTCTGGGTGCACATAGTAGTGTAGTCTCTGTATGGATTCTTTGGCTGTAAATGGTGTTAGTACTTTCTGTGATTTCCTCAGAGGATTAGGGTGCACTTATTAGTGCAGGCTCTAGTGAAATTGTGCTTGGGACTTGGAAGTCAAGTGGGCCAGAGTTTAGGCCCCTGTGTTGGCAACAGTGGGCTGAGCATGCCTATCTTTGTGCCCCAGGGTGGTATATGTTGGCACCTGTTTGGGCAGTTATTGTTAAGCTGATTATTAAGTCTGCAGTTGGCTTGCTTGAATGTTGGTAATGGAAATGGTAGGCTAGATGGGTGAGCATGTCCTCAGGTTCCTGGGCAGCTGGTGTGGTATGGGTAATGGCAGTAGCAGTAATGGGATGACCCTCTGGGTCTTGAGTGGTATAGGTTGCTGTTGGCAGTGGCTGCAGATCAATTTTGTTGATCTTTTCAAACAACCAGCTCCTGGATTCATTGATGATTTTTTTTGGAGGGTTTTTTGTGTCTCTGTCTCCTTCAGTTCTGCTCTGATCTTAGTTATTTCTTGCCTTCTGCTAGCTTTTGAATGTGTTTGCTCTTGCTTCTCTAGTTCTTTTCATTGTGATGTTAGGGTGTCAATTTTAGATCTTTCCTGCTTTCTCTTGTGAGCATTTAGTGCTACAAATTTCCCTCTACACTCTGCTTTAAATGTGCCCCAGAGATTCTGGTATGTTGCATCTTTGTTCTCATTGGTTTCAAAGAACATCTTTATTTCTGCCTTCATTTTGTTATGTACCCAGTAGTCATTCAGGAGCAGGTTGTTCAGTTTCCATGTAGTTGAGCAGTTTTGATTGAATTTCTTAGTCCTGAGTTTTACTTTGATTGCACTGTGGTCTGAGAGACAGTTTGTTATAATTTATGTTCTTTTACATTTGCTGAGGAGTGCTTTACTTCCAGCTATGTGGTCAATTTTCTAATAAGTGTGATATGGTCCTGAGAAGAATGTATAGTCTGTTGATTTGGGTTGGAGAGTTCTGTAGATGTCTATTAGGTCCACTTGGTGCAGAGTTAAGTTCAATTTCTGGATATCATTGCTAACTTTCTGTCTTGTTGATCTGTCTATTGTTGACAGTGGGGTGTTGTAGTCGCCCATTATTATTGTATGGGAGTCTAAGTCTCTTTGTAAGTCTCTAAGGACTTGCTTTATGAATCTGGGTGCTCCTGTATTGGGTGC